>NW_017671019.1:210390-230949 GCF_001879085.1 Nicotiana attenuata
ATATATATATATATATATATATATATATATATATATATATATATACACTTTCAAAATAGTACATATGCATCATCATTTAGCTTATAATCCCATACAAGTATATTTCATAATTTTCCATAATTTTCTTTAAATCGATTTATTTCTGCATTTTTATTATATAAATATTTAGTAATTATCCTTCAAATTATTTATATGGTGATTTAATCATCCAAACTCATCATTTACACCAATATATATGTTTTTTACTATATTTTTTATAATTACATTTGCATTTTCTAGGCTAATTGCATATTTTTGCAATAATAGCCTATATTCATGACAAATTACATTATTTATGCCAAAATAACCTTTTACATTTTTACAAAGTCAAGTTATTATTTTCAATTATTTTAGTGCACAAATAATATTTTTGTTATTTACTAATTACTTTTATAAATTATTTTTTATTAAATATTGGGTATTTAAAAACTAGCCTAAATCCTACCTATTTTCGGACTAAGCCATGGCCCAACACTTAATACCCTAGCCCAAATAACCCCCAGCCCAAATCAATTAACCCAATCCCACCACCCGGCCGCGACCCGTCAAAACCAAACCCGACCCAGCTCCCTTCTAATCTTGGCCGTTGATCTCTGAGATCAACGGCCCACATTAAACTAACCCTTTTAATTACCCCAAACACCCAACCCTAATCCCCATTTCTCACCGTCCGCCGCCCTCATATCCCACCTCCCTTCTCCCTCATAAGAACCCTAGCCCCCCCCCCCCTAAAATTTCTCCTAATCCTATCCAATATGGGATTATGTGGCTACCCTTTGCCATATATGGCCTCTCTTCGGTACTGGTTACTCTTCTACTGTGCTTGCCTAAACATGGCAAGCAGATCTCGTAAAGATCAAACCAAAATCGATTCAAATCCTTGACTTTTCTGATATTCTGTCTATATTCATCATTTGCTCTATTGTAAGTACGAATATTTGTGTATATTTTGTTTATTCTTACTTACCCTAAAATTAGGGTTTTCAGATCCCTTTTAATCGAACCAAAATTGGTTCTATTCTCGGAATTTAAGCATTATTATCGCTATATTCGTCTTATGTTACTATTTTTATGTATATTCTGGTAATATTTGTTTTCCTAAAAAAACAAGGGTTTGCTTGATTTCTCCTAAATTGTTTCTGAATCAATTTCGCATGCTATTCTTTCTTTTTCTTTTAAGATTGATTGATTGTTTTTCCTTGTCTATATCTTTAATTTTACCACTATAAAAACCCATTCCCCTTCCCTCTTTCTAGAGGGAACTTTAATCACTATCTCTCACTAAAAAAAGTGAAGTTTTCTACTATGTGCATGTTTACTATTCTATTTTGTTTGGCTTTTTGCCGGTTGAAAGCCAACCGGACTTTTACTTTTTCTGACCTCTCTTGGGTCTGGCACTGCCTATGTTCTTGAAACCCTTGGAACTTGACACATTCAGGGCTCTGGGTCCTTACTGCAGTCATTTTCCTTGTTTATCGAACAATCACTGGTTAGTTTCTAAGTCCTTGCAGTGTTTACTCTATTATGTTAATCATGTTCTTTGAAACTGCATGATTTAATGTATTTCTTTGACTCTTTTCTGCCTAATTCTGCGTATGATTGTTAGCCTAATAATGTCTCTGCGCCTAGCTTAGTTAGTTTGGAAAGAATGAAGCATGCTTAGTTTAGTATTGCTGATATTTCAAATGTTCTGCTTTGACTATATGGTTTAATCCATGTTTCTCTACCTAATCCTGAACTTCCAATGACCAATTGATGTTATTAGCATGCCCTAACTTGTTTAAGACCTTACTCTGAGTGTTGTATGCTCCTATGACTATTATTGCTACTATATGTGTTCTTGCCATGACCAATCTGTACCCCTAATGACTTGTGATCCTTTAAAACCAGTCTGCCTTGACTGATGCTCTCTATGTTACCTGATCATGTTTATATTATAATGTTTAACTCTTGTGTTTGGTATAATATGATCCTTTAAGTCCTAAATTGGTTGCATTACTTGGTTTTTAATAGTCTAATACCATTGCCCGTTAATTTGCAATTCCAGGCTCCTTGTTCCTTATCATATGTCACCCTGCCCAGTGGGTTAATTTGCTTTTGGAGCTCATTATGTGGTTGTCTTATAAGTTTGCAAATGCTTTCCAAACCTATTACTCTACTACTATTTTTACTGGTTGTTTCATGTTATGAGTTTAATTCTAGGGTTGGCTGAAAGCCAAAGCCCTTCCCCCTAAGTTTCCTCTATTAACCTCCCTAGTGTGAGCACTGCCCTGGGTTCTTGAAGCCCTTGGGAACTCTGACACACTAGGGTCCAAGGTTCTTTGCCATTTTTCCTAATTGCTCAACTTTGCCCCCTTTCACCTACTGGATGAACCAGTTGGTTTGTGTAAATAGTTATTCACTTGGGACTTTTGATCAAGTTATGGCTACTGGATGTGGGCTATTTTGTGTAAACGGATGTTGTTTTCTAGGCTGTTATGAAATTGTATGGATATGGTATTGAAGGTCTAGCCAGGCTAGGTATACATTGGGCTTGCCTTAGACCCACTATAGCTATTCTGTAATTCTGTAATTTATTTCACTCATTGGGTCTGTAATAACAATTGGGGTGTTAGTAAAATTGGGAAAATGGGTTTATTCTATTTTTTTACATGAACGGGTAGAAATCCTGCCTATAGGTGTTTAATTTGCTCGAACATATTCTGCTTCTATGTGTGTTAGATAACCTGCCTATAGGACTTTAATGTTCAATTCGTTCAACATATTCTGCTTCTACGTTTGTTAGATATCATGCTTATAGGAAATAAAATAACCAATGTCTTAATGTGCATTATAGCATATTCATTAGATATCGTGACCATAGGGTTCTGATAGTTTATGTTCTACAAATATGCATTTTTAGAAATCATGCCTATGGGGTTTTAATTGGTCAATATGTTGTTATCATAGTTGCTCACTTGGTAGACATGCCTATAGAAGCTAAAACCAGTTCCAATTGCTAATCGTAGAAATCATGCCTATTGGATAATCCCACTTGCTTTAAGTGCTAAACTTGAACTTTCGACATTGTTTCGTTGCCACTATTAGAAAACATGCCTATAGGAGCAGACTAAGTAATTTTGATATCTCCCATGGTTATCACTACCAACTACTACACCTAGATATCATGTCTATAGGTTTAAACACTTATTATTTGTATTTTTAGTAATCAGTACGCAATACCAGATTCCTTAAAGTATATAGTTATTCGGAAAGCATGCCTCTAAAATAGCACCTTGCATCTAAAACTGCCTGCATGTTTGAATTCCAAGGTCACGTAGAAATCATGTCTATAGGGCTTAATGACTTTAACTCGTCTCAATTTTGAAACTGTCAAACGTCTAATTTGTTTGGGTGCATTTGTTGTCTAAGTGTGGAGGCTAACTTGAGCCTCTTCATTGCAATTACGTGCAGTCCTATCTGTTTTTGGTTGTCGCCTAGTTTTATCATTTTGAGTAACTGAGTTGAGTCTAGAACTACCAAATACTAGGTCCAAAGCCTCCTGGGCCACAGGCATGGGATGGGTAGTGCACGCATAAGGCACAGTTTAGAATCAACTAGTGTGCTTTAGGTAACAACTTAAAGATAGTAATCGGGTAGCAGGAGATAATAGTTTGTGCCCGCTGAATAATACGAGTAACACCCCATCTTGAGGGAGTTACGAAGTATTATTTATGTTGCACGGGGTGATCCTTTAGGCTAAAAAAATTAGGCCCCCCCCCCCCCCCACCCCCATCTTATCTTTAAAATCAATTATTTGTGTTTAATAAAACTTCCCAAACTTCTTGCTTTTCTCTATCCTTGTTTATTTGACTAATTCATATAATTCGAGTTCGGCCGAGACCCACAATTGTGGACCTCGAGGAATGCCTAACACCTTCTCCTCAAGGTAATTTGAGCCCTTACCCGATCTTTGGTGACGCAAACCGGTTAAACTAGAGTTATTTGCAAATAGGTGCCCTAACGCACCTCAAACCCATTAGGTGGCGACTCTCTCTTTTAATGCCTTCCTTAAAAGAGTCGTCATGAGTCGAAACCCAATTTTGCTAGAAAAAGGGGCGCAACAGTCTCTAATCCCATTTTTAAACCCGTCGTATTGATCTCTCATATACCTTGGGAGTGATGTTGTTCAAAAATAACCTAGATATGCATTCTTTCTCAAGCAATACATAATAAATAGGCATAATCAATTGAGAGCTCTTCACTTAACTAAGATAAGCACGTAGTTGAACAAGTAGGGATATTCAAAGGCAAAATTATATTAAAAAGTAACAAGAATTCATCCTCCAAAAAGTTCCATCAAAATTCTAGATAATAAATTATCTACTCATAATAGTATGTAAAATTACAACACTAAAAGTCATAACCAACAATGAAAAGTAGTAAGAAGAAGGGGAAAAACTCGCGGTTGAATTTTCCTCCTTGCTCCTAGCGTGTTCTCGCCTCCTTAGGTGTTGTTAACCTTAAAGTAATGTATCCCCCTCCAAAAGTATATTTTATGATGTATTTATATCAATTAGGGTTTGTAGGGGGGCGGCCTTGAGCTCTCCTATTTCGGCCAGGAGAAGTTGAGTCGCGTGCCAGGGTTAGTGCAATGCGCGACCCATAGCACGCTCCTATCTTTCTTTCTTCCTTCTTTGTTATTTCGCGTGCCAGGTCCAGTGCCAACCTCCATACTTCGCTATTCTTTTGTTCATTCTCTAGGCCATTTTGCACCTACTTTCACGCAATGCACCAATTGTGCGTGCTCCCAGCTATTGCCTCTCAACTTCTTTTTGCATCAAATCATCCAATTTTCGCCAACTTCCATCCAAACTCATTCATACACACAATAAACATGTAATGAGCATATTTTATGTTTATAAATATGAAATATCCCACAACTCACATGCAAAATGATATGAAGCTATACCCATGGTCTCTATAGCTGGCATCAAGACTATTCTCTTTTTGGTTATATGTACCTTTCAAATTAACAGGTTGAGTAAATGATGCAGTAAAGAAGTGAAATAGAAAGTAAAGGAGAAAACAAACTGTTTTCTGTCACCGCGAAGGTAGATTTCACATGTGAAAATACCTCTGAACTTTAACATTCAATTTTTTTCTAAGAATGAGGGTTCAAAAAGTGTGGCGTATTGGTCAATGAAGTGGATACAAACCTTGAAAATTTGAGTTTATATTCTAGTAGAAAAAATATTAAATAATTTATTTTCATCGGCCTACTAGTAAAATTATTGGGAGGTAACATGTATCCCATGAAATCCGGTAAAACCAGTTGAGGGTAACAACAACAGCTACTAATTGAATCCTTGGACTCGCAAGCTTCTCCATATTATTAACGAGATGGAAATTTTCTTTTTAACTTCTTGCCACATCGAGATTTTCTTTTGATTTTCTTATTCTTAAATTTTTTAAGGGAAAAAAATTCAGATTTATCCTTGTACTATTGAAAATAGTCTATATATTTATCGTCCGTTATACTTTTCATTTAAATTTATCCCTATCATTAAAAAATTAAGCAAGTTTGCCCTCATCTTTAACGGCTATCTACATTGGCATCCAACACATTAATTAAAATGCCACATAAGCGTGGGCCCCCTACTTCTTCTTCCATGAGTCCTTCATCTTTGCTTTAAATTTTACAATCCAAGGCCAAAATTTCATCAAACCGACTCAAGTGGCAACCCTAACTTCTCAACATTAATATTCCAAACAAATTCCAACTAACACTTTGCTTAAACTTTAGCAAATCAGAATACCCATTTTATGTTCTCAAGCATTCTACAAACCCTTCAATAGTGAATTTTTTTTTCAAATCTATGAACATCAGTGTTATTCTTCCCATTTTAAGCTTCAATTTTTATTATTTTCACTTGATTCCAATAGAAAACAAGTAACATTTTCAGATTCTTGAATCTTTTTTCAACTTCAAATTCGGCAACCCAAAAAATAGAGTACAAATCATTCTTCACTTTAATCCACAAAATTAATGTTTGATTCATAATTTAACGACACCCAACTGATTTCCTCCTTATATAATCAACAAATCAAATTGTCAACTTCAATTTTTTAACACCCTAAGAACACACCATAGTGGATTTTGAGATTCTCACCACTGTTAAATGACTTGAGCGACGCTACAGAGATAATGAATCAAATTCATCTACTCCTTGTAGCCTATATGATGAGCTCGACAATGCTTCATCGACCACCATTTCCAAAATAAGTGAAAGTCCTGGTTTCTTCCTCTCTCAGGCTCTCTAGGAGATGTTCCCCATGAAATTTGCTATGAAAATCCAACTGAGATTTAAGAATTTGTGGTGTTTTTAAGTTTAAAACTAAGTGAAAATCACTTTTTGAGCTTGAAACAAAATAGCTATTGCTTTTTAGGAGCTCGGTGGTTTAAATTTTCAAGAAAACCATTGTTGACATATTGAAGGTCTTGAATTGAGATTCCTCTGATGAACATTAGTGTTTCAGCATTGGTGATTTATTAATGGAGAAGAATAGATTTAAGTGAATGATTAAATTTAAGTGGGTTTACTTATTTAATTTTAAAAGTATTTTTAAAATGGTGACATGGACTCTAATGTGTGGCATTTAATTGAGGGGTCGGGTTTCACTGTGGACAATTGTTTAGGATGGGGGCAAATTTGTTTACTTTTTCAATGATATGGATAAATTTAGACGGAAAGTATAATAAAGGATGAATGTAAACTATTTTTAATAGTATAAGGATTAATCTGGACCCTTTCCCTTTTCTTTATGGAGCTTGTCGGGCCAAAGAATTTAGTTGAGGAATATTTTTTTTTTTTTTGGTTAAAGGGATAATATCAATGTGAAGTAGAAGCATTAAATACGAAATTACCACGAAGCTTTGCTCCCAACTTCCTTGGAATCTCAGGGGTGTGTATCTTGCAAACTATGGTTGATTTTTAGTACAATTTTTCACCTTTTTTTTTCTTTTTCATCTCTGATTTGAATTGTCTTAGGATAGTTGACTCTAAGTACTACTCTTATAAAATAATAGGAACAACTAATTTAAACTATGGTGGGCGGGTTAAATTATCTTAAATAGGTGACCATATTTAAATTGGAGGAAAAAGAAATCCATATAGGCACAATGTAGGAAAACAAAGGTGGGACATGGGATTTAATGGATGAGGGGCAAATATGATCCTAAAGTATAACTGTAAGGATAAATATATATATATAAAAAGTATAACGAAGGACAAATTTAACCCTTTTTGAAGAGTACAGGGACAAATGTGATCCTAAAGTATAACGATAAGGATAAATATATCAAAAAAGTATAACGAAGGACAAATATAACCCTTTTTGAAGAGTACAGGGATAAATATGACCCTTTTCCGTTTTAAAAATGGGGTGGGTTATTTGTTTTTTAGTTGTCAGGTATCCTTCCGTCTAAATTAGGGGCAAATCAGTGAAATAGTATAATGGTAAGGATATAAATAACCACGTACTCAAATGGAGGATATTTTTAAACTATTTCAAATAGTATAAGGGTATATTTGACTCTTTTCCGTTAATTTTTTATTCTGTTTATCATGTAGTTATTTGTTTCCCTATTTCGTTATTGCTTTCCTGCTTGTTACTCATACACGTTTTTAGTGAGTGACTTGTCATAGCCTCATCACTACCTCGTCGAGGTTAGGCTCAGCACTTATTGACTACATGGGGTCAGTTGTACTCATACTATACTTCTGCACTTCTGATATAGATCCCGGTGTTGGTCTCAGCGGCGTTCGATGGTGATTGCTCGGACTCTCCTTCCAGAAGACTTGAGGTAGTACTACACGGCGTTCGCAGATCCTTAAGTCCTATTCCTATCTTTATTACCGTTTACTTTGTATACAGTTATATATTTCATTTCAGACCTTATATGCAGTATTCTAGTTGCTCATGTACTTGTGATACCAGCTTCTGGGAATACTCTTAGACAGCGATAGTTTCAGATTTATGACACATTTTGGAATATTTGAGTCTTAATTTCTTATTATTGTGTTTCTAAATTGTTAAACTTCTTAATTATTGTGCTAATATTGGCTTGCTAGCAAGCAGATGTTAGGCGCCATCACGGTCTCGTGATTGAGATTTTGGGTCGTGATAAGTTGGTATCAGAGCCCTAGGTTGCATAGGTCTCACGAATCATGAGCAAGCTTAGTAGAGTCTTGAGGATCGGTACAGAGACGTCTGTACTTATCTTCTAGAGGCTATAAGGCTTTAGGAAACTTCACTTTCTTTCTTTCTCTGTCGTGCGACCTTGTTCTATCATAAGTATAAATGATTCTTCTCCATTCTCTCGCATATGGTGAGGATGCGTACGTCATCCGCAACTCAGGAGTCGGATTCCCAGATTGCAACCACTACCAGGGGTAGGGGCCGGGGCGGGGTCAGAGCTAGAGGTAGGGGTAGATCTCAGCCTAAAGCACATGCAGCAGCACCCGTTGTGAAGCCTCGGACAAAGCAGGATGAGGAGATCCCAGCTCCGATAGAGCCGGTAAGACCAGCTTATGTCCAAGAGGGGTTCATTGCTACCCCTGTACTTCAGGACACCTTAGTCCGCATGGTTGGAGTCATGGAGAGTATGGCTCGGGGCGGCGTGTTTTTTGTGGCACTAGCCATTTCTAAGGATGGGAGAGGAGCTCAAACTCCCACTACTCATACTCCAGAGCAGATGGCTCCTGCTTATCAAACCCCAGCAGTGCTACCAATTAAGGCGGTTCGACCTATTATTGCTATATAGCTCGGGATAAGACCTGCAATGTCAGCTGATGAGTTGAAGAAGTTGGATAGGTTTACCAAGTTGTATTCTCCTCACTTTAGTGGTGCACATTTAGAGGACCCCCAGGACTTCTTGGACCGTTGCCATGAGATTTTGTTCAACATAGGGATAGTGGGGTCCAACAGAGTTGATTTCACTGTATTTCAGATGCATGGTACTGCCAAGAGGTGGAGGCTGGTGTCTGAGTAGGGAAGGCCAGCGGGAACACCTCCTCTCAAATGGGCTCAGTTCTCATAGTTGTTCTTAGAGAAGTTTATTCCTTTAACTCAGAGAGAGGAGTTGCGCAGTCTGTTCAAGCGTCTACAATAGGGTAGCATGACTGTCACTCAATATGAGACTAGATTTGTGGATTTGTCTTGCCATGCAGCTATCTTAATCCCTACTGAGAGGGAGAAGGTGCGGAGATTCATCGAGGGTCTTACATATGGCATCAGACTTCAGATGGCTACAGAGACTGAGTCTGAGATTTTGTCACACACATTTTACCCCTCCGAAAGGTGTTGTGCCGACACCTAGTCTTTACAACTAGGTAAGCCTATTATTGCGAAAAAGTAAAAGAAACATAACAATAAAGCCAAACGGTATGATTTAACAAGCAAGGATAGTACCACTCGGCTCATATACTATACATTACTCCCAAAACCCGGAATGAACCGAATCACAAGCATTCTATAAGTCTATATAGCTTTATACAAAAGGGTCTGAAGAAAAACAAAGAAAATCTCTACGCGGGGGAATAGAAGGGGACTCCGAGGATCTGCGCACGCGAGCAGAGGTACCTTGAAGTCTCCTGAATCAGCAAGCGTGCACTAAATCCGAGGCTAATAGGTCGTACCTAGATATGCACACAAAAAATATGTGCAGGAAATGGCATGAGTACACCACAATGGTACCCAGCAAGTGCCAAGCCTAACCTCGGTCGAGTAGTGACGAGGTCAGGTCAAGGCCCTACTGGTGTAAATATAATGAATTGAGAAATAAGAGATATAAATATATTCTACAGTAAAGCAATTAAAGAAGTTCACAGAAGTTAACAGTCAAGGGAGCCCACGGCTCAGAATAAGGAAACACAACAGGGGAATCTCCCGGGATACTGTCCCGTAGTTCCGAAATAATTATGCAGTACAGGGGGATCTCCCGGAATACGTTCGTAGTCCAAAAATAAATATGCAGTGCTGGGGGATCTCCCGAAATACGTACGTAGTACCAAAATAAATATGCAGTGCTGGGGGATCTCCCGAAATACGTTCGTAGTCCCAAAGTAAATATGCAGCTCAGGATGACATGACCGTTACAGCATCGAATTATACAGTTTAGACTAAGCACAATCAAGGAAAATAGGGATCTACCTAAACATGCTGCACAAAATTTCAAATAGACAGTTAAAACACATAGGCATGCTTTCCTAACCTAAACTAAGCAATTAAAGATAGTAGTGCAGTTCAGCAAAGGAAAACACTTTATGATTTAGAAAGAAAATAGGATTTTTACAACAATAGCCCGTGTACGTATTCGTCACCTCACGTACACGGCGCTCAAACATCAAACAGTACCAAACATCCTAAGGGGAAGTTCCCCGACACAAGGTTAGGCAAGCCACTTACCTCGAACCGCTCAATTAATCCGAAACCACGCTCTTGCCACGAGTATCCAACTCCGAATGGCCCAAATCTAATCAAATTAATTGCAAAATGTAAATATTACTACAAGTAACTATTTAAGCTAAAGAATTCAAGGCTAAGGCAAGGAATTAGGAAAAACGCCAAAAAGTCTCCCCGGGCCCACGACTCGGAATCGGGTAAAAGTTACAAATTACGAACACCCATTCACTCACGAGTCCAACCATACTAGTTTCACTCAAATCCGGCTTCGAATCGACATTCAAATCCCAAATTCATTTTATGAAGTTTCTACAATTTTTCCCCAAACTTCAACCCCCAAAATACTAATCAAATTATGAAATCAATGATATATTCATGTATATTAACCAAATCCGAGTTAGAATCACTTACCCCGATGAATTTCTTGAAAAACCCACAAAAAATTGCCACAAACCAAGCTCCCTAGGTCCAAAATGTGAAATAATGGCCTGAACCCCGTTTATATAGTGCACCCTCTGGTCTCCACTATGCGGTCCGCAAAATTCCAAGCGTAGCCACGCCTCCCAGCTCTTGTGGTCGCGAAAAAAATGGTCCGGCCGCACTTTTGGTGGCTGCACTGCCATGCTTTGGTATTTTGGCCATAACTTTCTCTACAAATGTCCAAATGATGATTATTTTATCTTTCTGGAAACTAGACACAAAGTTCTATAACTTTGATTTTTGAATCATCTCAAAATTCCCTGTAGATCAAAAGACATAGGCTTCCGAATTTGGACCAGCGGATCTTCAGAACTTCCCTGGAGCGCGGCCGCGACCAAAATTATGCAATCCCCCCCCCCCCCCCCCCCCCGGGTCCGCGAAAGTTTGCCGAGGTCCACATTTTCAAGGTACCAGAACAATATTAGAGTTCCGGGAATGCCCAGACTCGCTCAAAACTCACCCGAAACACACTCGAGGCCTCCGGAACCTCAACCAAAGGCACCAACAAGTTATATATCAATATACGAACTTGGTCGAACCCTCGACACTCTCAAAACAACATCAAAATACCAAATTAACCTCAGATTTAGGCCTATAAACTTCTAAACTTCCAAGTTCCGCAAACGACACCGGAACCTACCAAACCTCGTCCGAATAACCTTAAATTTTGCACACACATCACAAATAACACTACGAACCTAATCCAACTCTCGAAAATTCCATTCCGACATCAAGTTTTCCACTGCCGATCCGGCAAACAAAGCAAAAACAACGGCTCCTACATAAATACAATAGAATTAAAATGTTTATGATCATAAACTCCGCTGATCTACTCCCATGGCAAAGCTTACGTTCGCTCTGAGATACTTTCAGCCCCTCTCTATAAAAAACCCCTTTCCTCTTTTCATATATTTATTGACCGAAAATTACCAAATTTCTAATTTTTTCAATTCGAGCCTAATTCTACCACGGGCCTCCAATTTACATTCGTACACGCTCATAAGTCCAATATCACCTAACGTGGCTAAACGAACCACAAAAATCCAAATTCAAGATCATTTACTCATAAGTCAACATCCGGTTGACTTTTCCAACTTGAACTTCTAAATTAGAAACTAAGTGTCTCATTCTCACTCTGTACCCAAACCTACCAACCCGATACAACACAACACAACTAAACAACACATAAAGAAGCAGAAATGGGGGAATCGGGGCTATAACTCTCGGAATGACCGGCCGGGTCATTGCAGATTTCTTTCACTCAAGTAGTGGAGATATCCAGGAGGATTGAGCACATTAAAGGCCAGGCAAAAAAGACGACCTCTAACAAGAAGCCCCGTTATTTTGGAGGATTTAGTGGTGTCTTGTCTGGAGTCAGAGGTTCCTTTGGTAGAGACCATCCTAATAGGCCGGTTCAGTCAGCCCTACAGGTCACACATGGTACTTCTGGTAGTCGTAGTGCTCATGGACCTTATTCCAAGCAGCTAGCATTCATTTCACCTTTAGCTCCCATTAGTGCACCGTCGATTCAGAGTTATTACAATAATTGTTCGAGTCGTCAGGGTCGGTCTCAAATTTAGCAGCCACGTTAGCTGAGAGGATGCTTTGAGTGCGAGGATGCAGGTCATATCAGGAAGTATTGTCCAAGGTTTCAGGGGAACATGTCACAATAGGGTACCCGTGCCATGATTCCGGCACCGGTTGTTTCACTAATCGCTCAGCTAGCTAGAGGCGGGGGTTAGGTAACACGAGGAGAAGGCCAATCAATTAGAGAAGGAGGACAGGTCGGTGGGGCTCAGACCCATTGTTATGCATTTTCGGCTAGACCCAAGGCGGAGTCGTCCGATGCAATTATTACAGGTATTATCCCATATTGTCATAGATATACTTCCATGTTGTTTGATCTGTGTTCTACATATTCTTATGTGTCTTCATATTTGGCTTCACATTTGAGTATGACTCATGATTCTCTTGATGTTTCTATTTTTGTGTCTACACCAATTAGAGATTCTATAGTAGTTGATCGTGTATACCCGTCTTGTGTTGTCACTATTAATGATTTTGATATTGTAATTGATCTTCTGTTGCTGAATATGGTGGATTTTTAGGTCATTCTTGGTATGGATTAGTTGTCCTTGTATCATGTTATCCTGGATTGTCATGCTAAAACTGTGACTTTAGTCATGCCGAGGTTGCCTAGATTAGATGGAGAGGGACTCTCGGTCACTCCACTAGCAGGGTGGTTTCATATTTGAAGGCTCGGCGTATAGTCGAGAATGGATATTTGGCTTATGCACGGTATTCTAGCGCAGAGGTTCCTTCTATAGATTCGGTACCGGTTGTGAAGGAGTTTCCAGAGATGTTTCCTACAGATTTATCGGGTATGCTGCCCAACAGGTATATTGACTTTTGCATTGATTTGGTTCCGGGCACTCAGCCTATCTCTATTTCATAGTAGCGTATGGCTCTAGTTGAGTTGAAAGAATTGAAAGATCGATTGCAGGATTTGCCTGACAAAGGATTCATTATACCTAGTTTTTCACCTTTAGGCTGCTGGTGTTATTTGTTAAGAATAAGGACGGATCGATGAGGATGTGCATTGTTTATCAGCGGTTGAACAAGGTCGCTATCAAGAACAAGTATTCATTGCCCAGGATTGATGTATTTATTTGACTAGCTTCAGGGCGCTAAGGTGTTTTTCAAAATTGATTTCTATCTATCATCAGGTGAGGATTAGGGCATCAAATGTCCCTAAGATGGCTTTTAGGGCTCGATATGGTCATTACGAGTTCTTAATGATGTCATTTGAAGAACCGAGTGTTCAGGCCTTACTTGTATTCCGTCGTGATCGTCTTAATTGATGATATTATGGTTTACTTCCATAGTAGGGACAAGCATGATTAGCATCTATGGATTGTCTTCAGACTTTGAAGGATCGTCAGCTTTATGCCAAGTTTTCGAAGTGTGCGTTCTGGTTAGACTCAGTTGCCTTTTGGGGTCATGTTGTGTCTTCCGAGGGTATCAAGGTAGATCCTAAGAAGATAGAGGCAGTTCAGAATTGGCCTAGACCTAATTTAGCTACAGAGATTCATAGTTTCGTAGGTTTGGTGGGCTACTATTGTCGGTTTATGGAAGGGGTTTCATCTATCTCAGCCCCATTGACCAAGTTGACCCAGAAGGGTGCTCTTTTCAGATGGTCTGATGAGTGTGAGGAGAGCTTTCATAAGCTCAAGACTGCCTTGACTACAGCCCCAGTATTGGTGTTGCCCACAGGTTCAGGATCTTACATTGTGTAGATGCATCGTGTATTAGAATTAGCGCAGTATTGATGTAGGATGGTAGGGTGATTGCCTATGTGTATCGTCAGTTGAAGGTCCATGAGAAGAATTAGCCTATACATGATTTGGAGTTAGCAGCCATTGTTCACACGCTTAAGATTTGGAGGCACTATCTCTACAGTGTGCCATATGATGTCTATACCGTGGAGTCTCTAGCATCTATTCAAGCAAAAGGATCTTAATTTGAGGCAACAAATATGGCTAGAGTTATTGAAAGACTATGATATCACTATATTGTATCATCCGGGGAAGGCCAATGTGGTATCTGATGCCTTGAGTAGGAAGGTGAAGAGCATGGGTAATTTGGCATTTTTACCAGCTATGGAGAGGCCATTAGCCATGGATGTTCAGGCTTTAGCTAACCGATTCCTGAGGTTGGACATTTTGGAGCCTGGTAGGATTCTTGTTTGTGTTGTGGCCCAGTCATCTTTGTTGGAGCGGATCGAGGCTCGCCAGTTTGATAATCCTCACTCGTTGGCGTTGAAAGAAACGATCCAGCAGGGTGGTGCTAAGAAGGTGGTCATTGGGGATGATGGTGTTATGCGTATTCAAGGCCGGGTTTGTGTTCCGAACATTGATGGGTTGAAAAAGTTGATCCTTGAGGAGACTCAAAGTTCACGGTATTCCATTCACCCAGGTTTCACGAATATTTAACGTGACTTGAAGCAACATTATTGGTGGGAAAGATGAAGAAATATAATGTTGGACATGTCTCTCGGTGTTTGAATTGTCAACAGGTGAAGTATGAACCTAAGAAACTAGGTGGGTTGACACAGAAATTGGTGATACCGGAGTAAAAACAGGAGCACATCACTATGGACTTTGTGGTAAGCGTATCACGGACCTTAAGGAAGTATGATGATGTTTGGGACACTATGGAGCGGTTGACTAAGTCCGCCACTTCATTCCGGTGATGACATCCTATTCTTCAAAGATTTGGCTCAGATTTACATCGGGGAGATTATTCACCTGGACGGTGTGCCCATTTCTATCATTTCATATTGAGGAATATAGATCACTTCACACTTTTGGAGAGCTGTGCAGCGTGAGTTGGGCACACGGGTCGAGCTGAGTACCGTATTTCATCCTCAGATGGACGGGCAGTCTGAGCGGACCATTCAGATTCTAAAGGCATGTTGAGAGCATACTCTATGGATTTTGGGCGTCAGTGGGACCAGTTTCTATATGTAGCGGAGTTTGCCTACAATAACAGCAACCAGTCGAGTATCCAGATGGCTCCATACAAGGCCTTATATGGGAGGCGATATCGTTCTCCAATTGGTTAGTTTGAGCCCGGTGAGGCTCGATTATTGGGCACATACTTGGCTCGAGATTCTTTGAAAAAGGTGAAGTGATTAGGAGCGGCTTCATATAGCTCAATCCAGGCAAAAGAGTTATACAGACCGAAAGGTCCGAGATGTGGCTTACATGGAAAATGAGAAAGTTCTTCTCCGGGTTTTGCCTATGAAGGGCGTGATGCGATTTGGAAAGAAGGGCAAGTTGAGCCCGAGGTTTATTGGCCCATTTGAGATCTTGGAGAGAGTTGGGGAGGTTACTTATAGGCTTGCATTGCCTCCTAGCCTAGCAGGGGTACATCCGACATTTCACGTTTCCTTGCTTTGTAAGTACCATTAAGATAGGTCACACGTTTTGGACTTCAGCAAGGTGCAGCTCGATGAGAATCTAACCTATGAGGAAGAGCCGGTGGTTATTCTAGATCGGTAGGTTCGAAAATTGAGATCCAAAGATATTCCTTCAATGAAAGTGCGTTGGAGAGGTCGGGCGATTGAGCATGCTACATGGGACTCCAATTCCTATATGAAGAGTAGATACCCGCATCTTTTTACTAGTCCATGTACATTTCTATGTTCGTTCGAGGACGGACGTTTCTTTTAGAGGTGGAAAATGTGACGACCCGATAGGTCATTTTGAGTACTAGCTCCCTTTTCTATGTTTTGAGAATTCCATAGCTCAATATGACAATTTATGACTTGCATGCGTTGTCCGCGTCGATTTTCGAAAAATGTGAATTTTTTAAAAAAAATAATGAGCTATGGAATTCGGTAGGTTCGTATGATGATTTTGGACTTGTACACATACTTGGTTGGAGTCCCGGTTAACCCGAGGTCATTTCGGCGGCATTATGTAAAATGTTGGAAAAGGGAGTTTTGAACTTGAAAATCTTGACTTTTATTAATCGATTCTTGAATTTTGATATTGTTTTGATGATTTGAGCTAGCGATCTAGTTTGTATGATGTTATTATACTTGCTTTGGATGTTTGGATTAGAGACCGAGGGGCTTGGGAGAGTTTCGGATGCGTCGCGGATAGTTTTGGCTTTGCAGAGAAACTGTGGTGTGCATGGTCTGTAGGTCTCGCATTTGTGATGACCTGTTCACAAATGCGAGCTTCGATTTTGCGAAGTCAGGCTCGCATTTGCAGTGTGGGACTGGGACTGGGAACTTCACTTTTGCAGTGACAGAGTCGCTTTTGTGAAGGTGGGGTTCACGCATTTGCGACTAATGTGTCGCATGTGCGACATTGGGCAGTAGGAAGAGCTTCGCAGATGTGAAGCTTGGTTCTCTTTTGCGAGGCGGGGGACCTTTGCAATAGCAAAGGTGTTGTCGCATTTGCGGCATCTATGGGCACAGACATTGTTTGCTTTTGCAAACAGTGGTTCGCGTTTGCGAACATCGCAATTACGAGCAAGAGTTCGCAATTACGATATCTGCAACTAGGTAAAAGTTTGAGATTTCGAGACTTACTCATTTTACACCATTATTGAAACCTAGATTTCATAGAGGCGATTTTTGGAAAGAAAATTTTTTCCAACTTCATAGGTTAATAACTTTAACTTATTTTCTTTTAATTTCCATTACTTTTTCATGAATTGTATCCTCAAATCTATGATTTTTAGAGTAGAAATTGGGGGGGGGGGGGTAGGGGGGTAGAATTTAGGAATTTTATAAAGTTGAGATTTAGACCTCAAATTGAGGTCGGGTTCCTAAATAAATTACATATTCAGGCTCGGAGGTGAATGGATAATCAGGATTTGGTCTTAATTTCATATTTCGACCACGTGGGCTCGGGTTGACTTTTTTTTTAACATTTTCAATTATGTTAAAGATTGAACCTTTATCGTATGGGACTAGTTTCTAAAGCTTATTTTGACTTGTTTGAACAATAATTGACTAGATTCGGGTAGTTTGAAAGTTTGTTCCAAAGGGAAAGTCGTGTTGGGTTGTTGATTGTGTTCCGGAAAGAGGTAAGCGTCGTGGTTAACCTTGATTTGAGATAACTAGGACTTGATTGGTCTATGTGCTGCGTGATTTATGTGTGGGGACGTCATATATGCAAGGAGACAGGTGTATATGCATTATCATAGGTTCAAGCATGCGGGGTGTACTTCTTAATTGCATGTCTTCAATTATACCATGTCTTCATTGATTTTATGTTTTTACTTGTTATGTGCTTTACTTGTCACATGTTCTTACTGGTTAAATATATGCCTTCACTTATTGCATGTCTTTAATTGTTACATGCTCCCACTTAATTATGCCTTTATTTATTATTTGTGTTTACTTGTTATATGTTCTTACATGTTATTAGATAGTTGTTTTTACATGGCTCGTGCTTTTACTTGCTTATTCATCTTTACTTCCTTCCATTTCACTCTAGTATGTTATATTGGATTGTCTTAGAGGATTTATGCGTATTAGGATTTAGTTCCCTTTTTATGTTGCGTTGTGAGATTTGTCAATTGGTTGATATATATATATATATATATATATATATATATATATATATATACGCATTCTAGAATATATATTACTGAATTTAGATGTAGTAATCTTAGAATAAATAAGTAGGCTTTTAACCAGTAATAGTCCTAGAATAAATTAGTAGGCATTTATTTTTCAGACTTTATTTGGTCAGTTTATTTTATTTTGAGATTATTTTACTATGATTATTTTATTTTGGTCAAGATTTTCATATTTATGTTATAAAAATTTATGTTTATGTATTTGTATATTTATTAAAACCTTAACCTCTGAAGTGTAGGAGGGGGAGGATCGGGTTGGGCGCCGTAATGGAAAGGATGAATTATGGTCATTCTTGGTTGTTTTATACCGCTACTGTGTTGTTGTGTAAGATTGTGATTGAGATGATATTTTTTGAGGCCCTCTGTCATTTATTTCTTATTCTGTTGATCGTATAGGTATTTGTTTCCCTATTTTGTTATTGCTTTCCTGCTTATTACTCGTACAAGTTTTTAGTGAGTATCTTATCATAACCTCGTCACTAGCTCGTCGAGGTTAGGCTTAGTACTTACAAAGTACATGGTTGCGGTTCTACTCATATTATACTTCTGCATTTTTTGTGCAGATCTCAGTATTGGTCCTAGCGGCGTTCAGCGGTGATTGCTCGGACACTTCCTTCCAGGAGACTAGAGGTAGTGCTGCACGACGTTTGCAAACCCTGAAGCCCCCTTCCTATCTTTATTGTTGTTTACTTTGCATCAGACAGTTTTGTATTTCAATTCAGACCTTATATGTAGTATTTTAGTTGCTCATGTACTTATGACACCAATTTCTGGGAATAATCTTAGACAACGATAGTTTCGGATTTATTACGCATTTCAGGATATTTCAATCTTAATTTTTATTATTGTATTTTTTAAATTGTGAAACTGCTTAATTATTGTGCTTATATTGGTTTGCCTAGCAAGCATATGTTAGGTGTCATCACGACCCAGTGGTTGAGATTTTGCTTCGTGACATGTTGGGTGGTGACTCACCAATCTAGCTAGCTACACCCCGAGATAAAAGCTCACGCGACACCTAAACGTACGACCCGAACAATGGGTCTTTCGCCCCGAAATCGCCCCGGTGCATTTTTACTACGCCTTGCCCCGGAACTCACACTAGAAACACCTTTTAAAAAATTTAGTTCAGTCATACAATGAGTCTAGCTATTGTTGTTCAAATCTTGACTAGATCTACGCTTCCCGAGCTCTATGTTGTGTGTTATGCAAGAGTTTTACCACCATAATTGACTATATTTAAGCCGGAGTACTCTAGGACCTTGATGCAAATGTTTAATGAAATTTCAAAACTCTTACCCAAAAGGGAAAAAAAGTAGTAATAAATATTTATTTGCACCTAATATTTAAATCAATCCAATACAATATACGTCTTTACACATTATTATCACCAAACCTTGGATAATTATACTCATCCTCAGTGTAATTTATCGGTTAAAACATTGAGTGCAAATAAAGTAATACTTTTTTTAAGCGAGAAAATGAAGACGTCAACATATTAAGAACAACAAAAAAGTAAAAGGCACCCATTTGGTTGGTCAAGCATGCTGTACCATACCCATAATATGGATATTTATATTATCCACCAGATAACTCATTTTTTATCCATCTCAAACACAGGTCGGGTCGGATAATTTATCCGTTTTTTAATTACTCATTTTCAACTCGCTCATATCCGACCCGATCCGCCCATTTGCCACCCCTAGTCAAAATCAAACTAATTAATACGATAGAATGAGAAAACACAATTTAGTTAACCTTTTGACAACTAAAAGTATATCGTTTTTAATTAGAAAGCAGTTGTATATATACATGCCGCGGACATAGTATAACAAAATATCAGGAACCAAATTAAAAAACTTGACAGGAGAATGGAAAAACAGGAAGAAGCAGCAAAACCATATCCAAATTTCCATTTACTGCAAGAGCGTTCCAAGATAGGCCTCCCTGGAAAGAAGGATGCAGCAATGAATTATGCCTGCTAGTCAGCAAGTTTTAGTAGCCTAATAAGGCAGCAGATACAATAGAAAGAAACCTTTGAATTTCATCAATTTATGTCCAGAAACCTCAAAAGATTTCACCACTATATCTAAGAACAAAATTCTGAACATCCACACTA
Organism: Nicotiana attenuata; assembly: GCF_001879085.1. Lineage (NCBI taxonomy): Eukaryota > Viridiplantae > Streptophyta > Magnoliopsida > Solanales > Solanaceae > Nicotiana > Nicotiana attenuata. Next base: position 230,636 of record NW_017671019.1, read on the forward strand.
TTTTCCTTGATCTCAGTGTTGACTTATGCTGAAAATGACTCATGCAGATCAGTGTTAAACCACACAGAGCATCATCAATAAAGCATAATTTGTTCAACTTAAGGATCGACCTTCACAAAAATGGAAGCAACCCTACCTTCCAAACATATTCAACAGTCATTCCCCATGTTATTAGATACATCTTGGAAGTATTGCAAAATCGTTATTCTACTTCACAGGATCATTTTTCAGGAAAAGACACAAGATCATCATTCTCCGAATAGATTGCTGAACAGTTCTACTTCATCCCCCCCCCCCCCCCCCACACACACCAC
>NW_017671019.1:230969-231526 GCF_001879085.1 Nicotiana attenuata
ACACACACACCCCACAAACCCAAGAAAGAGTAATTAACTACATTAAAGAGCGCTGCAGTTTTCAAGAATTTATCCAATGGCAAAAGGTGGATCGTGAACAAATTTACCAGCCATAGCTACTATATACATGAGGATATCATACAATAATTATTCTTAGCGGTTCTGGTCAAGCAATGACTTATACATACCTAGTTGACTTATACATACCTAGAAGAATCACTTCTTAGTGGCAAACTCTCGCGGCAGTAGCATTCCGAAAGTGATGGTTGCATAGCAGCTTAAAGTTGCCATTCAACAGGAGGTATTCCCATCTTCTCCAAAAGTTGGTTTGTCTGTGAAAAATGCCTGCAGAAGTAATTACCATATGAGGCATGAAAAACAGTTTGATATTAGCTTCTAGTCAATTTAAGCACGAAACTTCATAATGTAAGCAGAGAACTAAACATGCCACATCAAGACCACCTCCCGGCTCCAAGGCACATCTGGATATATTTCATATATGCGAAATGAACAGCTGAAAAGGAAAAAAGCAGGGGGGGGGGGTGGGGGGGGTAGAC
>NW_017671019.1:231546-294769 GCF_001879085.1 Nicotiana attenuata
GGGGGGGGGGGGTAGAGGACCTTATTCATACTCTAGTTACCACAACGTATCAGTCAACAATTAAAGAAAACTAAGGCATGCTTGGGAACGTTAAAGCATGTCATTACAGAAAAACCGCAGAAATCTCATGTTAGAAGATGGCATCTCCTCAAGTAATGAGTAAATGGGTGGATATTGGTCACTGTGACACCATATGCAACTGCACTCTAGCAAAAGAAATTCATCCAATCGCATTACTATTTCTGGGCACTATTTCTGTGAGCTCCCTGCCCCATGCAAACAAGACCAAAAACAATCATATCATTTTACATAGGAAGATTCTGACAATAAGCTGATCCATAATTTTTTCTTTTTCTGACACAACAAATAAAGAATAAATCAGAAGGAGAGGAGACGGGAGAAGGCAATCATAATGCAGAGTTGCAGACACATTCATGGATGACGAAAAAAATAACCTATTTTTTGACTGATCACCGTGATATAAATTCCCTGTCTTTTTTGTGGGTGGGAGAGAAAAGAAATTGTGATTTCAGAGGAAACCAGGCTCTTGACAAATAAAAAGGCAGATTGGTTGCTCTTATGCATCATTCATGTTGTCGTCCCTCCCCCTTCCATGAATATATTTTTTATTACATAATGAGGAATGTTTAGAAAATAAATATTTAATGCAACAGTAACAAGTAAACTGATATAACATGATTACAGCACTCGGATCTACAAAAAGCATGAAATGCTTAGAGATTTCAGTTGAAATGAGTTTCTATTGTCAAGGAAACACACCGACATCCAAAGAAGCCTCTGTTTGCAGACAAACCAGAAGGGTGTGCTGATTTGAGAACATGGTGCCTTGTTTCATCAACTAACCTGAAAAAGGTTTGAAAACGATTAATTAGGAGGGAAAAGGAATGGTTCGTGACTTCCCACTTGAACCTCATCAGCAGAATTTCCAATCAACTTCAAGAAAGTAGAAACGAACAGCCCAATTCCATTCCAGTGCTTCTAAATTTAAATTTGAGCTTTTGATAGAAACTAAAAAACATTTTGAGAAATCATCATTAGACATCCAAATCAATTACCTGAATCATAAACTAAAACCTTTTCAGAATAAAAATGGAAAATCAATGCCTAACATCTAAAGTTGTACCAGGGATAACTCAACGGGGTGTCACCTCAACTAGCTGCAGGTAATCTGCAGCATGTTATTTCTAAGACAAGGAAAGGAAAAATCAGAAAGAATTATACGGAGTGAAATAGGTCTACTAATCCGGTGTTGATGGTGTAACCGTTTCTCTTAAAAAAGAAAAAACATAACATAACAAAATTGTTCCAACTCAAGAAGAATAAGAACTACAACAATAAGCCCAGTGTAATCCACAAGTGGGGTTCGGGGGATAAGAATGACCAGCTATTTTCTCTGAAATTTCGAGCAGGTTAGAAGAAACTATACGAGTGCAATGTTTTTCTCTTCAAAAAGTATGACCTGAACAAAAAGAGCACCAGTTCGGATGATATTCTGGTGCACCTTCTCTATAGAGTTCCTTATGCACCCTTCAATAAGAGCACTGATTTGGATGATGGCATTCTACGTTTAATCTAAAACTGCGAATTTGAGTAAGACTGGTGAGAAAAAGAATATTCAGTGAAATATTCAAGATGCCATCACTTTAGGGATATATAACAAGTTTGACACAAGGTGCAACCACTCTGATGATACTGAAGAATTAACGGAAAACTTATAAACAAAATCCTTGGCAGTGGGTAATTTTAAGATTTGGAGATCTAAGCTTGAGTGAAGATTTCAGTCATAAAACTTCTGAAAGCAAATGATAAATACATGCTCTACTTCTACTCCTCTTCAAGGTCCACCAGTTAAGAATCAATGCACATATAATTTAGTTAAATTAGATGCTAATAGTTAAATCAAATGGCTCTCCACAAGTACCAGCAAGAAGCTGAAGATGGAAGCAAAGCAAAGAGATTTATTCACAGGAAATTCTAAAATTTTACCTGAAGTCCGCTATTGGACATTCAAAAATGTTTACAGATCATTTCCCTATCCTTATACTGAACACACTGAACATCTAAAGTTGCAGATATAGTTCTCCATCAAAGGCTAAGATTACAAGTGATGCCCATAAAACAACTAAGACGTCTTGAGACTAACTATTATAAAGTAGGGATTTTTGATCAGATTTTTAACATGCTTAATAGAGTATTAGCATGCTTGTGATGAACTACCTGGCTTTTGCTTGGGCATAGTTTCCCCACAGAATGAAAACAACTCCTTCTTTCTTCTGAGAAATTGTTTTGATGACAGCATCTGTAAATTGCTCCCAGCCTTTATTTGCATGAGAATTTGCCTGGTGATGCCTAACTGAAAGTATATCAGGAAAAAGAAAAGGCTTAAAATGCTAGTGATTAGTAGAAGACAAGAGTATCACTACAACTCTTCACTTAAAAAGAAAAGCAAATAACATTATAAAGCATTCATCCAGCAAACTCTGGTGTAAGTGATTTGTCCATATAATGTCAAGCATCTGTATACATGTACAAATAGAAACCTATCTCATTACTAGTGATTTTGAAAGCGCAAAAAGGCGACAAGGCCTTGCTTCGCTTAAAGCGTGAAGTGAAGCGCGCTTCATTGAATTGAAGCGCAATTTTTAAAAAAAGACCAAAATAAACCTCGCAAAGAGACAATATAAATAAGCAAATGTTCAACTAAAAAACGACAAAGTAGATTGAGCAAAATCCTCCGTAGGACAAGCAAAATCAAAACTAAAAGACAAATGGATCAAAATATAATTCTACAAGATTGTCAAAATCTCTAATTCCATCACCATCATTGTATTGCTCCTCAGCTTCATCAACTAGGGGATAGACTTGTAGATACTTCGTTTTCCCTCCTATGTAAGCTTGAAATACTCCACCTTAAACCATAATGTTCTCCTCAACTCCACTTACCACTGCAACATCACCCCAAGTGAAATTAGAATCTCCAACAAATACTTCTTCATGATTTTTTGAGACTCCAAGTAGTCATTCATTAGCCTCATCAATATTGTCCAAACAAATTGGATCAATTACATAGTGAGCGTCGTACACATGCCTCAATTTTCTATTGTGTTTAATGAACACTAGATCATTGAGACACTTTAGGGTTAGTCTAGTACTAGTTAACTCAATTATCTTATGTTGCCCATTTTCATTAGCGACCAACTACAATTACAATTATAGAATCCCTTTCACACTTCTGCATCTAGTAAATCCTTCTCACATCATAAAAGAGTTCCGGCTTCAACATATATCCAACTGCATGCAAAGGTCGATGAAGTTGATCTGACCACCTTTTATCGATGGTCTCAAAGACTTTTTTATATCTTTTTTCATCATTAAATGATGCTAGAATAGCCTCCTTAGCCCTATAGATAGCTTCATAAAGGCAGTCAATTGGTGGTTTTTGCTCCCCATCCACCAAACGAAGTACTTTAATCAAAAGAACATCGATTTTCAAAGCATGAACATTATCCCAAAAGGTAGGAGAAACAATAATGTTTGTAGTTTCTTTCCAGATTTACTAGTGGTGTATTCTTATGAAGTGAACAACCTTCTCAAATTGTTCCTTTGCAAGTGCATCCTATGCAAGGTCAAGAAAGCAGTAGCAAATCTTATCTTGGCAGGTATCACGAAACTTCTTTGTTGTGTGAATCTCCTCATCATATTCAATAATAAAAGTTTACTAACTTCAGAATGCACTTTAACTGCCTAAGCAAAAATTGTAGTGAAGGTTCGATCTTTGAAAATGTCACCGAACATCAAATTTATACAATGCGCTGCACATGGAGTCCATACTTGTTCCATTCTATTTTATGATCCTCCACAATATTTTTGTCCCTTCCACCTCTTTAATTAGATAAGGACCTCTAATTTCATCAATATATTCTCCAAAAGGAAGTTTGTTTCTTGAATCCATTTATGCTAGCGACTCTTCTACTAATTCCATCAAAATATTCTCCTTGTTTGGGAATACTATGACAACAATGAAAAGGATTTACTAAATGCAGAAGTGTGAAAGGGACTCTTTTATGACAACAATGAAAAGGATTTACTAAATGCAGAAGTGTGAAAGTGATTATACGACTTGTTGGTAAGTTGGTCTTGATGAATATGAGCAACATAAGATAACGGAGTTAGTATTTACAAGAATGCTGAGGGACTTTTTGGATATCTAATGGTTGTTAGACAAAGAAAGAAGAGGTCACCAAGTGAGTGAGTGCTTCTATGTTTCTTTATAGCTTTAAATTTTAAGTTATTTCTTTATATTTATTAACTTTTGAATATTTGTTCTACTTCAACATTTGAACTATGAAAGCAATATGGTTCTTCCAAAGTTTGTTGTCAAAGTTTTAGGTCTAACTTGTAGCTCATCTGGATGTGAAAGGAATTAGAGCATGTTTGAATATGTACGAAGAACGATTTAGTATATTGAATAACTAAATTGTATCTCAATTGTCCTAACTTTTACTAATTATTTGCCAAAACTCATTCATAGATTCATACTACGAAGAGAGCTAGACTAACCCTAAAACATCTCATAATTTAGTGTTCGCTAAATACAATAGAATATTGAGGCGTTGTCACGACGCTTGCAATGAATTGATCCAATTTGTTTGGACAATACTGATAAGAATAATGAAGAGCTAACTGAAGTCTCTGAAAATCATGAATAAGTATTTGAAGGAGATTTTAACTTCACTTGGGGCGATGTTGCAAAGGCAAGCGAAGTTGAAGAGAACATTTATGGTTTAAGGGAAGTACTTCAAGCTTACATAGGAGGAGAAAAAAAGTAGCTACAAGTCTATCCCTAGTTGATGAAAATGAAGATGAAAACGAAGCAGATGATGAGCAATATAATGATGGTATGGACTTAGAGATTTTGACAATCTTGTAAAAAAAAAAAAATAGGATGTTAATCCATTTTATACTTTTTAATTTTTTTGCCCTTTGTAGGAATTTGTGTTGTCTATTATTTAGTTTTTAAATTAAACATTTGCTTACATATATCGTCTTTGTGCAAGGTTTATTTTGTTCTTTTTTCTTTAATATTGTGGAGCGCTTCATTTCACGCTTCACGCTTTAAGCGAAGCGGGGCCCTGCTGCTTTTTATTCTCTTGCTTGTGGCATGTCTTGGCATAATATTGATAGTTGGTCGTTGAAGGCATACGGCAGGCTTTGTTTGTGGCATGCACATGGGCGGCCACTAATAAGTGGGCCGAAGGCATAAGAGTGCTTGTAAGTTAGTGCAGCTAAGACCAATGCGCCCCATAGTACAAGGAGTTGAAAGACTTCCAACAGTATTATGGAGCACCGTCAACGCATCATGGGACAAGATAGAAAGCAATTCATGACAATATAATGCAAATTCTTTATTATAGATTTCACGTCTGTAAATCTTTATGTTTCAGTCATGTGCATGCAATCTAAAAAGAAGGAAATAAAATTGAGCATAAATAAAGCCTGAAATATGACAGATAGTCTAACAATACGATTACAAAATACAGCGAATTTGATACAGTAGGCACAGATGTTTCATGTTTCAACCTAGTACAAACATCTAAATTTATCTTGAAAGTAATTCTGAATCACTCTTCTACCTACTTTACGATGACTTTCTCATTTTTTTCCCAAATCAAATTCTCAGATCTTATAATCACCCCTAACTGATCTATGTAGAGAGAAAGAGATGGAGAGAAATATAGAGATACTACTTTAGTTAATCTTTTTTTTACTTCATTTGAAATTAATCTTCTCAAGTACATTTGTGGGAATAGCCATATAATATAGTCTCAAAAAGCAATGAGAAGAAAAGAATCCAAAAAGAATGTGTGCAGACCAATATATAAAACCATTGAAGAGGTGGAAGTTTTACCTGTAAGAACAGCATTAAGAAGCAGAACACCCTATAAAGCAACATGGTGTATGTCAGAGAATTACTTAAAGGAAGAAAAATATAGGAAGGCTATAAAAGTGCGGAGACATCAGTTTTTTTATTTTTTGGGGCATAAAAGGCTATGAAAGTGGTTTATAAAGTTATTGCTGCTGATATGAATAACAGGCAGGAAGCATCAGTTTCATTTTAAAGAAATTTAATAATGAATCATGAACAACTCAAATTTCCTGCTTAAACTAAGTATTAATCTAGGCCAAGTATGCTCTAATAGAAACCTTGTTACCTTAACAAGAAGCAAGCATGCTTTCAAGTATGCAAGTTAGCCGGAACATCTCTGCCTAATACCAAAGCTACGGGGGAGTGGTGTAAGTTGAGAATTTCTATGATATACGGCTTTGTGTGACAGTTTAGCACTGAATATGACACCAGTCTTTGCAAACCCAGGGTGTACCATGTACTGTATTGTCTTAGTTTACCAAAACTCACAAGTTTCAAATTTTAAACTACTTATCAAATTGTTATGTCATTTCTATCAAATAAGCTTACATAAATATCAACTTAGAGATAAGATCCACCACTATTGCACTATCATGTAAAGAAACTACAGTATCACCATGTACTCGATCGTTGGCCCCAACTCTTAAAAAATGATGAGGTCTTGATACAGAACAAATCAAGGATCTTTGATTAGTTTATCTTGAAATTTAAAGTTGCAGTAAACAAAACAGAGTAAATATCATGCTGTCACATTTTTGCTTAAATATCAACGATAAATTTTAGTGAGTTAAAGTAAAAGAGATCGGAAGTGGATAGTGGTAGAATTATGACCATGCTTCATAAACTATCACCGGCCTCTACCTCTACCTCTACCTCTACACACTACCCTCCCCAGACCCCACTGTGGGATTACAATAGGTATGTCGGTGTTGCTTCAAATATCATGCCATGTATAAAATATGCCAAAGGACTGATTGTGAAAATTGTCAAGTTAACAACCAGTGTTTTAAAAGGCGTGGGCATAAGGCGAGGCAATCTACATATGCCTCAACGAGGTCGTAAGCCTCGAGGCACGGGGCGTAAGCCCCATGGATATTTAATATTTAATATTTTATAAAATAATATAATTTCAAAAAATATTTTTAAATAGGTAAAATTGTATAAAAATTGAAGAAAGCAATAAATAAGTGAAAAATATATATAGATGTGCTTCATCCCCACAAAAAAATAGTCAAAATAATCCATTATATTCTACTTACAAGCACAAGTAATTTGAGTTGAAAAGAATAAAGTTTTCTACATGGAGGAACAAAAAGGATGACCAACCTGCAACTTGAACTTTGAACTTGTTGCTATAGAGGAGAACGGAATTTTCTTTGTATTTGCAAAAAAAAATGATTATTTGTTGCTTTTGGGAGATAGCAGCAGACTAGCGGACAAGATAAAGAGTTGGGAAAAATCATAAATTAGGGCTTTTAGCAATAAATAAAAAAAGGTCTTGACTTTTAAATTTAATGTTTCAGTTCCTTTTTAAAACTTTTGAGTAATTACAAGCTGACTTTTGAGAATTACGGTATTATATTAAAAACTTATTAAGCAAATTTTATATTAATTTGAAAAAGTCTCTTGGGCTTACTCCTCACTGCAAAAACGCACCTCAACGCCGGTGCGTACGCCCCAAATTGTTGGGCGTACGGCTTTTGAGACTTTCGCCCCCACAATCACCTATTTTTGGTTCACCTCGCCCCGAAAATGCCTTTTAAGACACTGGTAACAACTCGTAGCTTTTGACTGAACAAACCGATAAGTAAAGCACAGTAGAAAAAACAAATTAATATGATACTCATAAAGTAGATGAAAAGTTCCAGCAAGAAGTTCAGAAGCACCTGTAAAGCCCATTGTTCCAGATTTCCATGGAGTGGTATTGAACAACCCAAATCTTGCTTAAGTTCTTTATATATGTTCACCAGACTCGAAGGGACTTTCACAACTCTAGGCACCGAGAAAGAGAGGCCCATTGCCTGACCTGGCCCATGATACGGATCCTGAAATCACATTGAAAAAGGATCATGCTGCTATAAGTTAGAAAAATGCTTCTAGAAGGCAAAAATATCTCCAAATATCAGTGTAGCTTCATTACCGAATTCTTGAAGATGAAAACCAAATAGCTAATGGAGATTTGTAAAGAGAACCAAAGCAACTTTTGTATTTTATTTTTAGTTAAGAGAACTTTGGTGTTTTAAATGATCAAATGCATTAAATAGAGGAACTTAATAACATCTTGATATTTCAGATGGTTGCATTTCAAAAACTAAAAACCAATTATCATGTGTGCATTGTGCTGTGTGATAGTTTACTGTCTCTTTTTGGGTAAGGTTGTAAAGTTGCATTCAATTCAAACCAATGTGTATACAGGTTGTCATTCCTTGAGAACATACTATTAGTAACATGTGAATGCTACCTTCAAACTAGAAACTCTACCTGTCCTATGATGACAGCCTTTACCCTGTCAAATGAAGTAGTATTAAGAGCATTAAAAATCAGATGCTGTGGGGGGTAAATTGGGACACCACCACTAATTTCCTTTTCAAGAAATCTGCACAAGTTCTTTGCATAGGGCTTCTGAAATTCCCCTGGCAGTGCTTCCAACCATGTCTCCTCAACCAACAGTTCCTCTAACTTCACATATCCTATGCCATCACCTAACAATTGGTACACAACAGATGCCTTTTCAGTGCCTAGCAAGGAATAGGCAGTTTAACCAATGGATATGAAACAGAAAACAGAGCGACATCTTAAAATAAAGAGTGAATATAACAAATTGGTCTGCGAGTAGCTATCTTACTTTTGATACTGAAGGCCTACTTTGCTCTTTCACAAGAAAAATCAAATATTAAGTATAAGTAGAAAATGTTCAATTTGTACATTTATCTCACGAGTAGTTAACAAATACTGCAGAAAAAATATGTTTTCTTTTGTCAAGCTACAGCACAAGAGCCTAAACTATCTCGTGGCTTGGTTTGCTGTCGTAATTTTGAAATTCATCCAATTCAATGATGTGTTTTTCTAACTGCTAACAACATGAACATCTAAACATTAAAGAAAAAAGAACATGTACCACAAATATATGTCCAAACATCAAAAACTTTATAATCAGCTACTCTTTTGCACTCAATTTGCTTGCCCACTTCAATATTTATAACCAGAATAGGCAGCGTGAAAATATAATCTATTCAATATTTCTTGAGAAAGATGTCAGATTCTTATTTGAAAATTGTTTTTCTAGAGGAGTAAAATAGAGGATGAAGTTAAAATGTGGTCGTTCAAACCTTTTGTGGCATTGAAAATGCATCACAATCTACCAACTAACTGGAAAAACAACACAAAATAGAAAGTGAAACAAGCTTTTTCAAGTGAAAATAAGGACCAAGTTAGTAAATACACAATCTCAATGGAACCAAATATAATTTTTCAAGAAAAGTGAAAGGAGCAATATTTAACAGACCATTTGCGTTTAACTTGGAGACTTTATCAGAGCATAGTTTGAGGTTCATTTTGGCCTTTGCAAGCGATTTATTGAACTCCATTCTCGACTTTTGCTCGGACGTTAGCATTGTATCTTTGGGGTCTTTGTTGCCGCCGTCTTCACCCGACAATGAAGATGAGAATGAGTTGTCAGCGGAAGATGGCAAGGAGACCCGTTTTAACCGCTTTGCTGCAGGTTGCTTGAATAGATCCATTAGGGTTTTGGAAGAGGAAGACGCCATTTTTGTTTGGGTTTCTCTTCAGAAGGAGCGAGTAGTGGTGCGAAGAAGAAATGGCGCCTAAAATCACCCTAGGGAGACTATTCTCTGGATTGGAAAAAAATACTAATATTTAAAATAAATGGATTTTTAGGTTTTTTTAAATAAATAAAATCATAGGGATTTATATAAATCTATAGCCGTATTTTTTTAATTTTATTAAAGTATACTGGAAAAAATATCGAACCGTACCGAATAAATTTATATGTGTAAAGTATATTTATATATTAAGTTTAAAAATAATAAAACATTAAATTTTCCCTTCGGCTTTAGAATTATAAAAAATGGTTACAAGCCAACAAGTAATTAAAATCAAAATCCTAATTCTCAAACCTATTATGCTATTTATACTGAAAAAAAAATTATTTCCGTTAACAAGACACAGAGTATTCTAACAATTATAAGTAGCAAACATATTTCCTTTTGTACGATTAGATTTATCTTTTTGAATATTTAATCTTCTATAGACTTTATTCTTGAGTCACAGCTTGGTTAATATAATTCTACTCGTGGGATTTATCTTTTCTTTGTCTTTGTTTAGTTTCTTTTATGTTGTTGTAGAGTAGTTGATGGAACTATTCTCTAGTCATCTTTCATGTTTTCTTAATTCATTACTATTTAAACAGTAAAACTGTTTAGAGAGTTTTGCTAAGTCCTAAAAAAGTATATTTATTATTGCATTAAACTTTTACTGGTGAATTTTACATGACATTTAAAGAAACACTGTAAATTAACGGAACCGTACCGATACCGAAAAGAAAACGATATGATTGGGATAATTTCGAAAAGCCTAATTTTGATAATAGATAATAGAATAATCAAAAAATTGGTATGGTACAAATTTTATAAAATAATCGGTTGAACCGAACCATTAACACCCTCAACTCTGGCGGGAACAGAACCCGAGGACAACTCATTTCCCATTTAGAATTTTTTTACCTATAGCTAAATATTACCATTATTAGTAAGGTTTTCATTTAATTACCTAACAAACACATATTTATCAATTATATACAAAATAACATATTAGATTCCAATCTTCTTTCATGTTCTCTCTTTCTTCCACTCACACTACATTTCATATGCGTGGACTCTTTAACTTTAAGAATCATCTAATTTTAAAGTACGGACCGAAATTTCAAGTAAAAATATCTGTCATAATAGGTTTACTTCCAAAAGATAACAATACTAATTGTCCAAGATGCTGAACTAGGTGTGCTCCAGAAGTTGGGGTGTTGTTGACAAAAGTTCAAGCGAATGAAATCGACAGGGAATCCAAGTTGTCAATTAGTTAACAACTTACGATTGCTAACGCAAAGAGAGATATACACACCTTAACTATATGTAAACTTCATTAAGAACTTCCTTGACAATCATTAAAAAGTTTTCAAGATTTGAATTTAAAAATCTAATTTTACGAAATTATTATTTCTTCAGATTGGGGATTGTTGCAAATGATTAAGAATATCCTTGGAAGTTTATATCTCAATTTTGCGGGAGTTCGATGAAAATTTGAATTAGTTTTATTTGGAATTTCAGAATGTAACCCGAGGGGCTATATCTATATGAGTGATACTTTGCCCGAGGGGCTTGTTTATGAAATTACCGTTTTCACTCTTCTTTTATACTGAGCCTCTATTAAAAAATATTGAACAACTGTTTTAAATAATTTTCATTAAAACTGGAGTTTCGACGAGATGTTCAGAATTTGAACTACGGATTTGACTTTGATGTTTCTATTGAGATTCTATGTTAGATTATGTATATTATTAAAATGCTTGTCACTGCCCTCAGCCTTTATTTACTTTGGTTACTTACTGAGTTGGCGCACTCACGTTACTCCCTGCACCTTGTTTGCAGATCCAGGTGCCAGAGCATCAGAGTGTGAGCTTTCAGCAGCTTCTGAGTATTTTCGGAGATAGCAAGGTAGTTGCACGGCGTTCCCAGCCCTGCCTTTCTCCTTCCTATCCTTAGTGTTATTTATTTCAGTCTTTTTCTTGTATTGAATAGACAATACTGGACAATATCTTAGTGGCTCATGACTAGTGACACCAGGATCGGGCATTGTGGATGTATTTGCGTATTTGTTTTTCCGCGCATTTTGTTATATTAAAATGAAAGACTTGTGATCATAACTGGTTTGAAAATGAATTTACAAAATGACCTTTATGTTTTTAGTGTTGAATCGGCTTGCCTAGTACTGTGATAGGCGCCATCACGGCCGGGGTGGTTTGGGATCGTGACAAAAAAGTTTTACAATAATATATTTTGACCGGATTTATATATATATATATATATATATATATATATATATATATATATATTGTAAGAAAACACTAGTTATTTTTTGTAAATAAGAAAACCCAGCTAAAGCGTGTAAGTATTGTCCTAATTTTACATGTATATGAAAAGATTTCTTTCATTTATTCCCGCCTAGTATGTTATATTATATTAAAATTAAAAGTTTATTAAATGTTTTTATTATATTATTTATTAAAATAAACTATTAAATAAATAATGTCATGAAAAAATAAAGTACTTTTTTTTATAATTATTGACATCGGGCTAACGGCTCGATCGAGTTGTCCATAAGTTAACCCAAAATAATACAGTATAGACCGAGCAATCTCCCTTCGCGCCGTTGGGACCAATACCGAAATTTGTACAAGAAGTGCAGAAGCGTAGTATGAGTACAACCGACCCTTGTACTCTGTAAGTGCCGACCTAAACTCGACAAAGTAGTGACGAGGCTATGACAAGACACTCACTATAAACATGTACGAATATAAGCCAAAAAACAATAACGAAGTAAAGAGATAGACGATTGTCATGAAAACCGAAATAAGAATAAATGATAGAGGGCCCCTTTATAATATTATTGCTCAGTCTCACAACACAACATGGTAACGGTAACGAATAGCCAAGAATAAACTCAATACAATCTCTCTGTTGCGGCGCACAACCCGATCCACATATACAATATACTGTTACAGCGTGCAACCGATATATATATATATATATATATATAAAATACTGTTGCGGCGTGCAAGCCGATCCACATATATAATATAATACTATTACCAACCATGGAGTATCTCCCAACGTAACACAAAAAGGAACTAAAACATATAAATCCTCTATGACAATCCAATATAACATAATAAAATGAAATAGAAAGCAAGTAAGGCGAATAAACAAGTAAAGGCACAGGCTAAATAAAAACATCTATCTAATAAAACGTTAGAGCAGAGGACAAGTAAGGCGGACAATAAATAAGGCATGAATACATGAAGACATGTAGCAAATAAAGGCATGTATTTAACAAGTAAAGACATATAGCAATTAAAGCATGTAACAAGTAATAACATGGAATAAATGAAGGCATGATATAATTGAAGACATGCAATTAGGTAGTCCACCCCGAATGCTTGAACCCACGATAATGCATATACACGCGTCACCTTGCACTCATACATAAATCAAGTAGCAAATAGATCAATCAAGTCCTATTTCCCTCAAGTCAAGGTTAACGACGACACTTACCTTTTTTCGGAAATAAGTCAACAATCCAACACGGCTTTTCCTTTGGAATAAGCCTCCAAATCAATCAGATATTGTTCAAACATATCAAAACAAGCTTTAGAAACAACCCCGTATGATAAAGGTTCAATTTTTAACATAATTTAAAAAGTTAACAAAAGGCAACCTTGGCCCACGTGGTCGATATCCAATATTAGGACCAAATTCCAATTACCCATTCACCTCCGAGCCCGGATATATGATTTGTTTCGAAATCCGACCTCAATTCGAGGTCTAAATCTCAATTTTATAAAATTCATAAATCCTACCCAAAAATCCTGATTTCTACTCTGAAATTCATAGATTTGATGATAAAATCCATGTTAAAGTAATTAAAATTAATTGAAAATAAGTTAAAGTTGCTTAGCAATGAATTTGAAGACATGCAATTAAGTAGTCCACGCTGCATGCTTGAACCCACGACAATGCATATACACTCGTCACCTTGTATATACGCCATCCCCACACATAAATCAAGTAGCAAATAAACCAATCAAGTCCTATTTTCCTCAAGTCAAGGTTAACCACATCACTTACCTCTTTCTGAAAATAAGTCAACAATCCAACACAGTTTCCTTTGGAATAAGCCTCCAAATCAATCAGATATTGTTCAAACACATCAAAACAAGCTTTAGAAACTACCTCGTACGACAAAGGTTCAATTTTTAACATAACTGAAAAGGTTAACAAAAGGTCAACCTAGGCCCGCGTGGTCGAAATCCAGGATTAGGACCAAATTCTGATTACCCATTCACCCCCGAGCCCGGATATATGATTTATTTCGAAATTCGACCTCAATTCGAGGTCTAAATATCAATTTTATACAATCCCTAAATTCTACCCAAAAACCCCAATTTCTACTTTGAAATTCATAGATTTGATGATAAAATTCATGATAATGTAATTAAAATTAATTGAGAATAAGTTAAAGTTTCTTACCAACGAATTTTGGAAGAATTTGCTCTTCAAAAGTCGTCTCTATGGAGTTTAGAGTTCAAAAATGATATAAAATATGCTAAGTCTCGAAATTCCCAACCTTTACCCAGCTGCATATGTCACAATTGTATACTCTTATTTTCTATTGTGACCATCGCAAAAGTGAATCACCTATCGCATATGCGATCAATGTCATAGATACATAGTTGTTGCAAATGCGACATTTCCTTCGTATTTGCGAAGGTCCTCCAGATTGTAAATGAGGAACCCTCTTCGCAAAAAGCGAAGCAACACCCAGCATGCCAGTATCGCAAATGTGACCCCCATCTAGTTCACAAATGTGACAAACTCGTCGCAAGAGATAAGACCCAGCCCCTAGTTCCCCCTTCGCATTTGCGATTGCAAATGCGAGACCTGCAGATCAAAGCCACCAACCAAATTCTCAGCAGTTCATAACTTAGCCAAAACACATTTGAAACTCACCCGAGCCTCTCAGGCTCCAATTCGAGCATCCACATAATAATAATATCATACAAACCCGCTCGCTATCTTAAATCATTAAAATAACATCAAATATAAAAAAAATTGATCATCAAAACTCAAGATTTTCAAGTTTAAAACTCAATTTTCTAATTTTTCACATAATGCGCCGAAACGCCCTTGGGTGACCCGAGACCCCAACCAAACACACAAGTCCAAAAATATCATACGAACCTACCGAAATTTTCAAAATACCGATCCGAGGTCACTTACCAAAAACTTTGATCGCGGTCAACTCTAGTCGTTTTTAAAGCCAAAAATTATATTTTCATTAATTTTCACATGTAAACTTCTGAAAAACGACGCGGACCATGCACGCAAGTCGTAAATCATCAAATAAAGCTACAAGGAGGTCTCGAAACATAGAAAACGGAGCTAGTACTCAAAATGACCTATCGAGTCATCACATTCTCGACCTCTAAAAGAAACGTTTGTCCTCGAACGGACATAGAAATGTACCTGAACTATAAAAAGGCGAATGTATCTACTCCTCATATCAGACTCGGACTCCCAAGTAGTCTCCTCATATTAGACTCGGATTCCCAAATAGCCTCCTCAATCGGATGACGTCTCCAATGTACTTTTATAGAATGAAAACTCTTAAATCTCAACTGTCAAACCTGCCGGTCTTGAATAGCCACCGGCTCTTCCTCTAGGTCAAATTCTCATCAAGATGCACTATGCTGAAGTTTATAACATGTGACCTATCCTCGTGGTACTTCCGAAGCATGAAAATGCAAAATACCGGATGTACTTTGCTAGGCTAGGAGGCAACTCAAGCCTACAAGCAACCTCCCCAAGCCTCTCTAAAATCTCAAACGGGCCAATAAACCTCGGGATAAACTTGCCCTTCTTCCCAAACCGCATTACGCCTTTCATAGGTAACACTTGGAGAAGAACCTTCTCACCCTTCATGTAAGCTACAACTAGAACCTTCCGGTCCACATAGCTCTTTTGCCTGGACTGAGCTGTATGGAACCGTTTCTGAATCACTTTCACCTTCTCCAAAGCATCACGAACCAAATCGGTGCCCAACAATCTAGCCTTCATCGGGCTCAAACCATTCCATTGGGGAACGACATCGCCTCCCATATAAGGCCTCGTACGGAGCCATATGGATGCTCTACAGATAGCGGTTGTTGTAGGCGAACTCTGCTAAAGGTAAAAGTTGGTCCCTCTAATCTCCGAAACCCATATAGCATGCTCGAAAACATGTCCTCCAAAATCTGAATAGTTCGCTCGGACTGTCCGTCCATTTGAGGATGAAATTAGATACTTAGCTAGACCCGCGTGCCTGACTCACGTTGCACGTCTCTCCAAAAATATGGAGTGAACTACGTGCCCCGATCAGAAATGATAGAAATAAGCACATCATTGATCACGCCCAACTATGCCTTATAAAAAGGACAAAGCGGGCGCTGCAAATATATTTCGGTTAACAAGTCCGGAGTCGAATCCCACAGGGAATTAACCTATCAACCACAGCTATTAGACTCATAGAAATTCACGTATTTGATATTCAGATATATTTGATTAACAATTTGGGTGTTTATTAGCTAGATATTATGTAATAAAAATGCAGTAACTTAAGACTAGCTATAGACTGATTGTAAGCACGAATGAGAATGGTCTAAGGTTATGATTTTCCCTCTTGTCGGAATCCTCTCCGCTATGTTTGCTATAAATTTGCCTAAGTCTTCTCTATCGATCATGAGCACTCTGACTGTCGTAACTCTCTCCCAAGTAATTACAACAATATACTAGACATATTCTCCCGAATTATGCTAGCTGGCCTTAGTTGCAGCTCACTCAGATCACACCCAAGGTTTCGTTATCCCTAATCCCACCTTTAAACCCTTCGTATTGACCCCTCATATACATTAGGAGTAGTGTTGTTCAACAACTACCTAAATATAAACTCTCTCCTGAGTAATGCATACTAAATAGGCACAGCCGATTGAGGGTCCTTCAATCAACAACAATCACAATATAGTTGAACAAACAGAGAAATTATTAAGGCAAATCTATATTAACATATCAGAAATTCATCCTCCAAGAGGTTCCATCAAAACCCTAGATTAAATGTTTAGCTACGCATAATCGTTTTCACAATCACCACAGTAGAATTCATCATTAATGATCAAAACATGAAGAAGAAAGGTAAAACTCTATGCCGAATCTTCTCCTTTGCCTCTTGCCTCTCTTTGCCTTCAATAATCCTTCAAAAACCTTGATACCCTCTCTTTGGGCGACCTGGGCTTCTTATATGTTAAGGAGATTTGCTCCCCGAACTTACGAAATTACCCCTGAAAATAATTTTCCTCGGAGTGGCGAGCGCGGCCGCGCTTGGACCGCGTATATCGCGTTCTATTCTGCCTAACGAGCGCGGCTGGAGCGCGCTCGCGCTTGGCCCACGCTCACGAAGTTCAGTTGTTTTCTATTTCTTCCCTTCTTCTTTCAAGCGCATTCACCTCCGATTGGCTTTCCTTGCTCCAAATTAGCTCCAAACACCGTTCAATGTCCTCATAATCAAGACTTGCTCCTGCAAAACACAAAATTCATAAATAGAGCCATTTGTTGTCATTTAGCCTTCATATAACAATAAAGCATAGCTAAGTTAGGGTGTAAATGGTCGCTAAACTACATGAATATAGCCTATTATCAACACCCCACACTTAAACTATTGCTCGTCCCCGAGCAACCAACCATACTCTACAGAGGTTCCTTCACTAAGCAACTTCTCTAACGTATCACACCAAGAACATACCACAAGGATTGAGTCCAGTAGTGTAACATCTTTGCCTCAAGAGTTGACTCTCACATGCCGAGCAAAGCAATATTCCTAACTTACTCACTTACTCTGCACAGAGGTCAAGATGTACCTTTCCTTCATGAGTCAAGTTCCCTCACATCGCAAACGAGAGCAGTTCCACAAGCAATAAACATTCAGAACAATTAGGAACTCAAATAGACAAAATGCACTCACTCTCAGAAAGAACATTCATATGCCACAAAAGATGCACCATAGGCTTGCCCGTAGTGTACTACTCTACTAATCGAGCTCATTCAGTCTAGGATCAACTAGGACTTTTTTTGGTTGTAGTGTAGGCTAAGGGACGGGTAGGATACATTTGGATATAAGAGTGACTACACCTCCCTAAGCACTTTAATACATATACTTTTACATTCATAACCCCACACTTATGTCAAACCAAGACTCCACCTTTTACATCAATATATATTAACTCCCTGCTTCTTTAAGAACACTTAATCAAGAGCCACTATTTATCAAAGACATTTTTTCTCTTTTTTTTTCACAACAATGTAACTATTTTATTCTCTTTTTTTTTTTCAAATGGCTCTTACTTATTCAAAACCGTGCACCTTTCTCCTGATTTCGTTAGTTCCACTCAAAAGCCAAACCAAACACCCCACACTTTATCTTTTACCAGTTCATCACAATTCAAGTGCTTATGGGAGGTGAAAGGGTTCAAACAAATGGTTCATTCAAACAATTGGGTGGGGCTTGTAATGTGGTTGCCAAGGAAACAGGATTACAGGCTCAAAGGGGTTAACTACGATACATAACAATTAGGCGGGTAAAATATACATATCTGGTTCAACAAAGAAATGCCTATATCACTTCCAAGACTGAATAAAACTACTATTTCGCTTTGCAAACACACAGGGCAAGTTCTAGGCATCAAATACAGTGCACAGAATACAATAAATCTCACACACACATGGCACATGACTCACTTCAGATTGGCTTATCAAAACACTCTTGTCTGAGTACTTAAGTCAAGTTAAGAACATACAATTTAAGGCACTCTAACAAGAATCAACAATTGAGAGTAAGCGTCACACTAAAGTGTCTATTGTATTCAACACGTAACAACGTTAAGAGATTCTCTTTCCATCTGAGCTCATAGCCCATAAGTTCCTAAAAAAAATAAAAAAAAAATAACAAAAAGAACTAACTACACCCGGTTCAAACAAAACCCTTGGAAAAGAACCGCGGTCCAAAGAAAAACCAAGGGGGAATTGATACACTACCTACAATTTTTATTTATTTATATATATCGACTTAGACCCTCAAGAAACCCGTCGAGTGATATCCGTTGTCGGGACAAGTCGAACACATTTAGACTACTAATCAAAAACAAAAATCAAACTAACCAACGACTACAATCAAATTAACCAAAGACTACAATCAAACTAGAATCAACTACATTCCTATATATACACAACATACCAACGAAGTACCCCCACCCCACACTTAAAAATATGGCATATCCTCATGTCATAAAATAGAAAGTAATGTGAGGCAAAGGAACTTCCCTGGAAGATCAGTCGTGATCAGAGACTGTGCCGGGGTCTAAGTGACACGCTCTCCCCAGCGCATGCAACCAGCCCATGATTTTCTTCTCCAATTTAGCATTCTGGGTGGCCAAAGCATCAACTCTAGTCCCCAAGTCTGTGATTGTAGTCTGCAGCCCTGCCATTTTCTGCTCTAATGCTGGCAGCCGTGTAACCCGACTAATCCCGGATGGCCCTTCGGCTTCCACAACACGCTCATGGGGGGGCGACGCAGCCCCCATTTCATCCTGCTCATCATCCCCTTCCTCAGATGCCTCAGAATCCTCACTATCAGTTGAACTGGATGCCACTGCCTTTTTCCCAATGGTCACCTTGGAAGCTCGGAACATGGTTTCTTTCTTCACCTTGCCGTCTACATGGGGGTTCTCTGCTACCCCTATAGCCCGACACAATCGAGTGACCAGATGGGGAAAAAAACCATACCTCCGCAGTGGTGAATGGGTGAACACTCCGATTGAATAACCTCGGCCACATCAAAATTGTGGCCATTCATAAAGCACCAAATCAAAGCAGCTCGCAGTCCATTGATTTCAGTGGTGTTGTGGGACGCCAGCTGTCGACTGTTAATGACGTACAACCAACACTTGCCTTCAAAGGTGAGTGAGGAGGAGTGCAACTTCGATCCCTCAGTAACCCACACTACCGCCTTGTCTAGTTTACAGATAGTTTGGAAAAACAATTCCCACTGTGTGGGTTCTTGCTTGTAAGCGTTATAGTAATACCTCTCCCTAGTAAATACAGGCAAGCGATACACTCTCCTAATAGCTTCAATCGAGGCATTCACCCTCTTTTGTTGCACCATGCAAACGTTATCCTCATGTTCGAGACAGTTGACGTAAAATTCCCTTACTAGAAACAAATTACGATCCCCCGGCTCCTCGAAGAAGATGTCGAGCCTGCGCCTAGTCAGCTCCCTAAACATATTGGGGCACTCAGCCTGGAGGGAACCCCTATCAATTCTCCGTTCTGGTACCGGCTTTCTAATACCCTTTCAACGAATCGGTCCTGGGCATCTCTAGAGACAAACTGGGTGCTATCAAACTGCCATGAACTGGATGATGCTCGTCCTCGGGACGAACCACCGGTAGTGCGTCTCTTCTTTGAAGATCTCATTCTGCCTACACCACAATTACAATTATCAAAAATCAGCGGAATAGGTGACCCAAGAGTGGTTACTCAGACTTCACGCGCCCCCTGGGTCACAATTTATACTATAAAGTTCATTGGGGCAATTCAACAAACACTCATGTGCATATGCCCCCCAATGTACCAAGGGACCCAATTAAACCCTCGTTCCTCACCACTCAACAATATTTTTCCAACCTCAACCAACTAATGTCTTCACATATCACAATTATATCAACAAATACACATCAATAAGAGTACCTAAAATTCTACTTTCTTACAACTATAAAATAAGAAACAAAGAATGAAAAGGAAAAGAACAAAACAAATAAAAGAAATTAAAAGAAGAGAGTAGAATCATAAACTTACTTGAGAACCTTGTGAAGATCTTAGATGGAAGATTGGGTGAGTGGAGAAGAGGGAGAAAAGAAAGGNCTTCCGATCTAAAACTAACTACACCCGGTTCAAACAAAACCCTTGGAAAAGAACCGCGGTCCAAAGAAAAACCAAGGGGGAATTGATACACTACCTACAATTTTTATTTATTTATATATATCGACTTAGACCCTCAAGAAACCCGTCGAGTGATATCCATCGTCGGGACAAGCCGAATCACATAATTAAACAACTAACTAAGAACCAAAGTCAAACTAACTAAAGACCAAAATCAAACTATGTTCCTACATATATACAACATACAAACGAAGAATCCCCACCCCACACTTAAAAAGATGGCATGTCCCCATGTCATACAAAATAAATAAATGCGAGGTAAAGGAACTTCTATGACAGATTAGTCCTGATCGGAGACAGTGCCAGGGTCAAGGTGACACGCCTGACCCAAAGCACGCAGCCATCCCATGATTTTCTTCTCTGATTTAGCATTCTGGGTGGCAAAAGCATCAACTCTAGTCCCCAAGTCTGCGACAGTGGTACGCATCCCAGCCATCTCCTACTCTAAGGCTACTAACCGAGTAAGACGACCGACCCCAGATGGTCCTGCAGCTTCCGCAACATGCTCATGGGTGGGCGACTCGGCTCCCACTTCCTCCTGCTCATCCTCGCCCTCCTCAGGTGCATCTGAGTCATCACTATCATCACCACCAGGTGCCACAGGCTCCTTCCCAATAGTCACCTTATCCACTCAAAACTTTGCCTCTCTCGACACTTTTCCATCCACACTCAAGTTTTCCGGCACCCGTGCTGCCCAGTACAGCCTAGTGACTAGGGAAGGGAAGAAGAAACCATACCTCTTCACCGGACAACGAGTAAACATCTCCTTGTGAATAAGCTTGGCCACGTCAAAATTATGGCCATTCATAAAACACCAAATCAATGCATCTCGAGGAGCATTCACTTCCGTGGTGTTGGAGTACGGGAGCAGACGGTTGTTGATGACATACAACCAACACTTCCCTTCAAAGGTGAGTGCCGCTGAATGGAACTTACGCCCATGTTTCATCCACACAATCTCCTTGTCGGGCACACAAATTGTTTCAAAGAATAACTCCCATTGAGTGTATTTTATGCCATAGGCTTCATAGTAATCCTCCATCTCTGCCATAGGTGTGGGCAGTCGGTATGCTTTCCGAATAGCCTCAACAGAGGCGTCCACATTCTTTTTGCGCACAGTGACCACACCATTCACATGCTCTTTAACGTTAGCGTAAAACTCGCACATAACCATCAAATTTCCATCATCCGGTTCATCAAAGAAAATTTCCAGCCCACGCCTGACCAACTCATTTTATAAGTTGGGACAGCCATATTGGAGCGACCCTATATCCATGCCCCTCTCCGGTATTGGTTTCTTGGGTGCCTTATCAGCAAAACGATCCTGAGCTGCGGCGGAGACGAACCTGTTACTATCATAAGGACGAGCAGAAGCTGAAGCGCGCGCTCTGGAGGATCCAGCTTGGCCGCTGGATGAAGCATCGGTGGTTTGGTGTTTCCTAAAAGGTGCCATAGTACCTGAAATTAAGAAGATCATCAGCGAAACACAAAAGATGTGAACCACAGGCAGTTACTCAGACTTCATCCGCCCAATTGGTCACAATTAACCTTAACAACTCAGTGAGGCATTTTAACAAAAACTTTATATGCACCATTCACCGGAGTCCCCAATTAACAAAGTTATAAGCCAGACTCCACCACAATTGCCCCAATGTCACCCATATATGTCAAAAGTTACATCTACAACAACCTCAACAAACCTACTAGTATACTAGAGCACACTACAATAATAATAAAAAATCTACTAAAGAAAAGAAAGAAAAAAAACTACTACATCACCAAGAACTCAACTATCCCAACAAGAATTGAAATTATGGATCTTACCTGGTAGAGATGTGGTTAGGGTAGGTGACGAGACTGTCAAACGAGAGCAGAGAGTGGATTGTGTGTGATTTGATCGTGAATGGGGAGTGTGAGGGTTGGGGTTCTTTGGGAAGAAATAGAGGAGTTGGGTGTTTTGATTTGGGAGTGAGGGTTTAGGTTTAGGCGTGAATAGATTAGAAGAGGGGGAGAGATATCAGGTTGGGAGGGGGGGGGAATAAGTTAGTATATTACAATTAAAAGAAAAAAACAATTAATAAAAAGAAGTAAATAAATAAGAAAATAGCTTAAACTCAAGTGGCAGGCGGAACGGTACAAGCGTGGTTTGAGCGCGGCCGCATTTGTGAAACAGAATACTTTACCATATGAGCGGTCTGAGCGCGGCCGCGCTCTTGGGAAAAAAAACTGAGCAGAATACTGTGAGTTTTGTGTGGTCTGAGCGCGGCAGCGCTCCTGGGCCTCGAGATTTCTCAAATTTTTACCTATTCCTTCAGCGTCTGATGGACTTATCACTCGCCCAAGCTCACCTGCACTGGTTATTACTTACAAAAATCAAAAATAACAAATTCTAACTATACTAAAGTCACTACGCATTGGGTTGCCTCCCAACCAGTGCCTTAGTTAATGTCGTGGCACGACAAATACAAAAAATCAATGGGTTACCTCCCATGAAGCGCTTGATTTAACGTCGCGGCACGACGCAAATAAGCGCATTTAAGGTATGCTCCACTTTGGAGGCTCGATCAAATAGGTCACTAAGACTTTCTTTGCTTCCTCCATACCCACACAATGTTTCAATATATTCCCATTGACTCTAAATGTGCGAGAGTCATTACTCGCAACAATCTCTACTGCTCCCGTGGGGTAAACTTCAACCACACGAAAAGGGCCTGACCATCGTGATTTCAATTTGCCCGGAAACAACCTCAGACGCGAGTTGTATAGCAATATCGTATCTCCAGGTTTAAAATTCCGCTCAATAATATTCCCATCATGTATCATCTTAAATCTCTCTTATATAATCTTGTGCTCTCAAAAGCGTGATATCTGAACTCTTCCAGCTCATGCAATACTGTTACTCTGCTTGTTCCGGCTGCTTCACTATCAAGATTCAACTGTCTCAACGCCCACCAAGCTCTATGTTCCAACTCTACGGGTAAATGACACGCTTTCCCAAACACCAATTTGTATGGAGACATGCCAATTGGAGTTTTGAAAGCGGATCAATATGCCCACAGTGCATCGTCTAACATCCTTACCCAATCTGTTCTAGTTGCATTCACAGTTTTAGTCAGCACACTCTTTATTTCTCTATTTGAGACTTCCACTTGCCCTCTTGTTTGTGGATGATACGGGGTGGCCACCTTGTGGCGTACATCATACTTCTCCGACAACTTTGTAAAGGCTCGATTGCAAAAGTGAGTGCCTCCGTCACTGATTATTGCCATTGGTGTGCCAAATCGGGTGAAAATGTTCTTTCTCAGAAAACCAATTACCCCTTTGCATGATTTGCAGGCAGTGTTGCAGCTTCCACCCATTTGGACATGTAGTCCACAACGACGAGTATGTACTTGTTGCCATATGAGTTGACGAACGGCCCCATAGAGTCGATCCCCCATACATCAAACACTTCTACTTCATGAATTGGGTTCAAGGGAATCTCATGTCGGTGGGAAATGTTCCCAGTTCTTTGGCATTCATCACAACCCTTTATCCATAGATGTGCATCTTTGAACAGTGTTGGCCAATAGAACCCTAACTCCAAGACTTTCGCAGCTGTCCTCACTCCCCCGTAGTGCCCACCATATGGTGACGCATGACATGCCTGCAAAATAGAAGACTGGTCTATCTCGAGGCTACATCTCCGGATCATGTTATCAACACAAATCCTGAACAGATAAGGCTCATCCCAATAATATATACGACAAACACGGAAGAACTTTTTCTTTTGAACAGAAGAAAGGTCATAAGGAACAATACCGCTCGCCAGGTAGTTTGCAATGTCTGCATACCGTGGCGCTTCCTCGAGACTCATTTTTAGTAGTTTTTCATCTGGAAAAGTTTCCAGAATCTCTTCTACCTCAACCTTTTATTCAGCTCCTTCCAGGCTGGATAAATGGTCAGCTACTTGGTTCTCCGTTCCCTTTCGGTCACGGATCTCCAAATCAAATTCTTGCAGGAGTAGCACCCATCGAATCAGGCGCGGTTTTGACTCTTTCTTTTCAATTAAGTACCTGAGAGCAGCATTGTCAGTATAAGCAATTACCTTTGAGCCTATCAGGCAAGACCTGAACTTGTCAAATGCGAACACTACTGCCAGCATCTCCTTTTTGGTCACAGTGTAATTCAACTGGGCTCCACTCAACATCCTACTTGCGTAGTATATTGGATGCATGATTTTATCTTTTCGCTACCCAAGCACTGCTCCCACAGCATAGTCACTAGCATCACACATCAGCTTTTGCACGATCCACCTCAATACCTTTGCTTGACACTAGGTGCCCCAAGACTATACCTTCATGTACCATGAAATGGCACTTTTCCCAATTGAGTACCAGATTAGCCTCGATACACCTTTTCAAAACTCGCCACAAGTTCACAAGGCAATCGTCTAATGAATTCCCTACCACTGAGAAGTCATCCATGAACACCTTCCATTATCTCCTCTACCATATCTGTGAAAATGGCCATCATGCACCTTTGGAATGTGGCGGGTGCATTCATAGGCCAAACGGCATTCGCCGAAAAGCATAGATTCCATAAGGGCAGGTGAACGACGTTTTCTATCTATCCTCCGGGGCAATGGAAATCTGATTATACCCCGAGTACCCATCCAGGAAGCAAAGTGAGACCTCCCTGCCAATCTATCTAGCATCTGATCAATGAATGGCAGTGGGAAGTGGTCCTTCCTGGTGGCCAAGTTCAACTTCCTGTAGTCCATACAGATTCGCCATCCTGTGACTGTTCGTGTAGAGATCAACTAATTCTTCTCATTTTTTACTACCGTCATACCTCCTTTTTTCGGTACACACTGCACTAGGCTAACCCAATTGCTGTCAGAGATGGGGAATATGATTCCCGTATCTAACCATTTAATCACTTCCTTTTTCACCACTTCTTTCATGTTGGGGTTTGGCCTTCTTTGATGTTCACTGGAAGGTTTGTGCCCGTCTTCCAGCAGAATCTTATGCATACAGAAGGCCGGGCTGATCCCCTTAATGTCTGCAATGGTCCACCCAATTGCAGTCTTGCACTCAGTTAGTACCTGCAAAAGCTGTTCTTTCTGCACATCTGACAAACTGGATGAGATAATAACAGGTAGAGTTGAGTCAGGTCCTAAGAATGCATACCTGAGATGAGATAGCAATGGCTTCAGTTCCAGCTTTGGTGGCTCTTCTATTGACGGCTTAGCTGGAGGAGTTTTTCTTTCCTCCAAGTGCAAAGGATCAAATTCAAGCTCCTTTTTCCAAAAACCTTGGCCTTCAAGAGCAAGTGCCCACTCTGCCAAGTCTTCACCATTAGCTTCGTCTAAGTTCATGAGACAAGCTGCTAGAAGGTTTTTAAGGTTCAATGCTACATCGTCCTCCTCCAACACTACATCTACCGCATCTATTAGAGAGCAATTGGCAAATTCACTAGGTCTGCGCATAGATTTCTGCACGTTGAATGTTATCTCTTCATCGTTTAATCTCATTTTGAGCTCTCCAGTTTCACAATCAATTAGAGCTCTCCCAGTGGCCAAGAATGGTCTTCCCAATATTATGGGAATTTCCTCGTCAACCCGACAGTCAAGGATGACAAAATCTGCTGGAAACACAAACTTCCCAACCTGCACCAATACATCATCTAGAATCCCGGAGGGCCTTTTCACAGTTTGGTCAGACAGCTGTAGTAGCATAGACGTGGGTCTAGCTCTTCCAATGCCTAGCCTTTTGTAGATAGCTAGGGGCATAAGGTTTATGCTTGCTCCCAGATCACATAGTGCCTTAGCAAATGCAAAGTTGCCTATTGTACAAGGGATTGTGAAACTCCCTGGGTCAGACAGCTTCTCAGCTATGGGTCTCGTCACAACAGCACTGCAGGTCTGAGTCAGTGTAACCGTGGCCAAGTCTTGGAAGTCAAACTTGCAGGACATCAGGTCCTTCATCATCTTTGCATACCCAGGCATTTCCTTTAAAGCATCTATCAATGGAATGTTTACCTGAATTTGCTTCAACATCTCCAAGAATTTCTTGTATTGCTCATCTTTTTAATACTTAGCCAACCTCTGTGGGAATGGTGCTGGAGGTCACTTCTTCCCTGTAATTTGGTTTTTCTCTTGTTCAGGCACTGCTTCTACTGTCGGTTCCGGTGCATCTTCAGTCTCTTTCACAACATCTTCTTCTTTGTTGGAGTTCTCTTGCGCATTCTGTACCGTCACCTCAGTTAAACCTGGTGAATCATCTATTTCAATGGGTACTGGCACCAGTGTCTCAGCAAGCCTGCTTTCGCGAGCCATTTCTTGCTCCATATCTAAGTCCCTACCATTTCGGAGACTCACTGCCATCAACTGCTTCGGGCCCTGCTCTTTCGGATTGATTTGGGTGTCTACAGGTAACGTACCATGAGGAAGATTATTTAGGTCCACGGAAATCTGTCCTAGCTGGATCTCAATATTTTTAATCGCTGACTCATGTGAGTCTACTTTGTCAGCTAGCTTTCCAGTGGACCCAATCACTTGTTGCATCATACCCTCGAGTTTAGCAAACCCATCTTCATGCCTCACAATCTGTTATTGTGGAGGTTGTTGATAAGCCTGCTGTTGATTTTGCTGGTTGTACCCTTGTTGCCTTTGGTAAGGCACCATTTGCCCCTGTGGTCGCATAGCCCCATGATTATTGTTGTTATTGTACTGCTGCTGAGCTGGCCTGTATTATTGCTGACCCCAATTCTGACCACCTGGTCTCGGTCCCCCATAGTTGGCCACATAACTCATGTTCTCCTGATATTGTTGATTCTCACCTTCAGCACTCCATGAGCAGACATATGGCTGATTAATGCATGATGTGCATAGACCCCCATTAGTTGCATCAACTATGTGTACCTGCTGCTTCTAGCCTGATTCTTCCACCTTTTTGGTTAGGATGCTCATTTGTGTCATAAGTAGCCATATTTTCAGCTATGGAGTTAGCTGGGTCTAGAGCCACTGAGTGAACCACAAGAGTGATTGGAGCGTTCCTTATTGTCCATCCTGAGTTTTGTGCCATCTTGTCAAGCAGGATCTTGCTCCCTCTGAATGTCTTGCTCAAAAATGCTCCACCTGCTGAAACATCAACATTAGCTTTCAAAGTATCTGCTAGACCCATGTAAAATATCGGCCCCAACATCTGCTCCGGAATACCATGATGTGGACATGCAACCAGCAAACCCTTGAATCTCTCCCACGTTTCATGTAGCGTCTCTGCGGGTCTCTGTTTGAAGCTCAATATCTCATCAATTTGTTGAGCAGTCTTGTTGGGTGGATGAAATTTGCTCAAATATTACTTGACTAATTCCTCCCAAGTAGTGATGGAGTTGATGGGGAGTGAATTAAGCCAAATCTGGGCTGCTCCTGTCACTGAGAATGGAAACAACAACAAACATACTGCTTCCGGTGTGACATTGTGTTGTCTCTGCGTGGCACAAATTGAGAGGAAGTTCTATGACCCAGAGAATAGTCCCTTGTTCTGCAACAGATGTAGCATGTTATTTGTGATCTGGAATGAGTCTGCTTGTATCTGGGGGACTACAATAGCAGTTGCTAAGGTGTCAGTTGTGGGTTGTGCCCAGTCATATAGTGTTGCTTCTGCCACAAGAGGTGCCACCCCCTGATCATTTGGGTCATTCACGTTGTCCCTGTTTTTTAGATTATCGTCTTCCATGTCTGGTTCAATTCTTTTGGTTGAGTTTTGTTGTTATTTGCCTTTCCTGTTTGCACGGTTCAATGCTTTGAACACCTTCTCAAGATCTGATAATGCTTCAAACAATTCTCCAGTTCTTGAGGAGTTTCTAGGCATGCACCTGTGACAACCACGACAACAAACGTTAGAATTTCAATGATCAGTTTAAATTGAAGAAAATTGACTACACTAAAAATTTTTGCACTTTTTTTAACTGCTATCAATAACACCGTTAACTCCCCGGCAACGGTGCTAAAATTTGATAATGCCCAACTATGCCTTATAAAAAGGACAAAGTGGTCGCTGCAAATATATTCCGGTTAACAAGTCCGGAGTCGAATCCCACGGAAATTAACCTATCAACCACAGCTATTGGACTCACAGAAATTCACGTATTCGATCTTCAGAGATATTTGATTAACAATTTGGGTGTTTATTAGCTAGATATTATGTAATAAAAATGCAGTAACTTAAGACTAGCTATAGACTGATTGTAAGCAAGAATGAGAATGGTCTAAGGTTATGATTTCCCCTCTTGTCGGAATCCTTTCCACTATGTTTGCTATAAATTTGCCTAAGTCTTCTCTATCGATCATGAGCACTCTGACTGTCGTAACTCTCTCTCGAGTAACTACAACAATATACTAGACATATTCTCCCGAATTACGCTAGCTGACCTTAGTTGCAGCTCGCTCAGATTGCACCCAAGGTTTCGTTATCCCTAATCCCACCTTTAAACCCTTCGTATTGACCCCTCATATATGTTAGGAGTGGTGTTGTTCAACAACTACCTAAATATAAACTCTCTCCCGAGTAATGCATACTAAATAGGCACAACCGATTGAGGGCCCTTCAATCAACAACAATCACAATATAGTTGAACAAACAGAGAAATTATTAAGGCAAATCTATATTAACATATCAGAAATTCATCCTCCAAGAGGTTCCATCAAAACCCTAGATTAAAACCACAGTAGAATTCATCATTAATGATCAAAACATGAAGAAGAAAGGTAAAACTCTATGCCGAATCTTCTCCTTTGCCTCTTGCCTCTCTTTGCCTTCAATAATCCTTCAAAAACCTTGATACCCTCTCTTTGGGCGACCTGGGCTTCTTATATGTTAAGGAGAGTTGCCCTCGAACTTACGAAATTACCCCCTCAAAATAATGTTCCTCGGAGTGACGAGCGCGGCCGCGCTTGGACCGCGCATATCGCGTTCTATTCTGCCTGACGAGCGCGGATTCTATTTTTTTCCTTCTTCTTTTAAGCGCATTCACCTCCGATTGGCTTTCCTTGCTCCAAATTAGCTCCAAATACTATTCAATGTCCTCATAATCAAGACTTGCTCCTGCAAAGCACAAAATTCATAATTAGAGCCATTTGTTGTCATTAGCCTTCATATATCAATAAAGCATAGCTAAGTTGGGGCGTAAATGGTCGCTAAACTACATGAATATAGCCTATTATCAATCGTGTAGGCGGATAATCTCCCGTATGTAAATCTGAGCCAACCTCTCTGAAGAATAGGATGTCATCACAGGAATGAAGTGTGCTGACTTAGTCAACCAGCCCACAATAACCCAAAAAGCGTCATATTTCCTCAAGGTCTGTGGTAAGACTACCACAAAGTCCATAGTGATCTTCTCCCACTTCCACTCCGGTATCTCCAATTTATGAGTCAACCCACCCGATTTCTTATGCTCATACTTCACATGTTGATAATTTAAACACTGAGAGACATGTCCAACAGTGTCTTTCTTCATCTTCTGTCACAATAGTGGTGCTTCAAGTCACGATACATCTTCGTGACACGTGGGTGAATGGAATATCGTGATATGTGAGCCTCCCCAAAGATCAACTCTCTCAACCCATCAACATTGGGAGCACAAATACGGCCCTGAAGCTGTATAACACCATCTTCTCAAATCTCAACCTCCTTGGCACTACCCCGATGCACCGTATCTTTCAACACCAACAAGTGATGGTCATTAAACTGGCGGTCCCTGATACACTCCAACAATGATGACTGTGCGACAACACAAGAAAAAACCTTACTAGGCTTCGAAACATCCAATCTCACGAACAGATTGGCCAAAGCCTGAACATCCATGGCTAATGGCCTCTCCACTGCCAGTAAATATGCCAAACTGCCCATGCTCTCTGCCTTCCTAAGCAAGGCATCGACCACCACATTTGACTTCCCTGGATAATATAATATGGTAAAATCATAGTCCTTCAGTAACTCTAACCATCTCTAGTGCCACAAATTAAGGTCGTTCTGCTTGAATAGGTGTTGGAGACTTCGATGGTTAGTATAGATCTCACATGGAACGCCGTAGAAATAGTGCCTCTAAATTTTGAGCGCGTGAACAATGGCCGCTAACTCCAAATCATGCACAGGGTAACTCTTCTCATGAACCTTCAACTGACAAGATGCGTAGGAAAATACCCTACCATCCTGCAACAATACCGCACCAAGTCCAATAAGCGATACATCACAATACACAGTATAAGATCCTAAACCTATGGGCAATACCAACACTGGGACTATATTCAAGGTAGTCTTGAGCTTCTAAAAGCTCGCCTCACACTCATCAGACCATCTGAAAAGAGTACTTTTCTGGGTCAACTTGGTCAATGGGGTTGAGATAGTTGAAAACACTTCCACGAACCGGTGATAGTAACATGTTAAACCCAAGAAGCTCCGAATCTTTATAGCTGAAGTAGGTCTAGGCTAGTTCTAAACTTCCTCAATCTTCTTAGGATCCACCTTGATACCATTGGAAGATACAACATTGCCCAAAAAAGCAACTGAGTCTAACCAGAACTCATACTTCGAAATCTTGGCATATAGCCGGCGATCCTTCAAAGTCTGAAGTACAATTTGTAGGTGCTGCTCATGCTCCTCTCTACTACGAGAGTAACCTAGAATATCATCAATGAATACAATCACGAGGGAATCCAGATAAGGCTTGAACACTCGGTTCATCAAATTCATGAAGGCTTCTTGGGCATTCGTCAAGCCAAATGACGTCACCACAAAATCGTAGTGACTATAACGAGTTCGAAAAACTGTCTTAGGGACATCCGATGCCCTAATCTTCACCTGATGGTAGCCAGATCTCAAAACAATCTTGGAAAATACCTTGGCACCCTGAAACTGGTCAAATAAATCATCAATTCTAGGTAACATATACTTGTTTTTGATAGTAACCTTGTTCAACTGCCAAAAATCTATGCACATCCTCATCGCATCCTTTTTCTTAACAAACAACACCGGTACATCCCAAGGTGAGACAGTCGGTCTAATGAATCCCTTGTTAAGCAAATCTTGCAACTATTACTTCAATTCTTTCAACTCAGTTGGAGCCATACGGTACGGTGGAATAGAAATAGGCTGAGTGCCCTGAACCAAATCAATGCAAAAGTCGATATCCCTGTCGGGTGGTATACCCAGCAAATCTATAGGAAATACCTCAGGAAACTCACTTATAGCCGGTACGAAATCCATATAATGAACCTTCGCACTAGAATCATGGATATAAGCTAAATATGCCGAACACCCCTTTTCGACCGTACGCCAAGCCTTTAAATATGAAACCATCCTGCTAGTGGAGTGACAACGAGTCCCTCTCTACTCCAATCTAGGAAACTCCGGCATGGCTAAAGTCATAGTCTTGGCATGACAGTCCAAGATAGCATGATACAGGGACAACTAATCCATCAAAAGAATGACCTCAAAATCCACCATATCCAACAACAAAAGATCAACTACGATATCAAATCAATTAATAGAAAACACAAGACCGAAACACCCGATCAACTACTATAGAATCTCCAATCGGTATAGACACAGAAACAGGAACACCAAGAGAATCACGAGGCATCTCAAATGCTAAGCAAAATATGAAGACACATAAGAATATATAGAACTCGGATCAAACAAAACTGAAGCATCTCTATGAGTAATTGAGATAATACTTGTAATAACTGCATCAAACGACTCCGCATCAGATCTAGCTGGAAATGCGTAATAACGGGGCTGAGCCCCACCAACCTGAGCTCTACCTCTCAAACGACCTCTCACTGATTGGCCTCCAGCTCTAACTGTTTGACCACCACCTCGGGTTATCCCGCCTCTAGCTAGCTAAACGGGTGATGGAGCAACTAGTGCCAGAATCATGGCACGAGTACCCTACTGTGGCATACTGCTCTAAAATCTAGGATAATACTTTCTAACGTGACCCGCATCTCTACACTCAAAACATCCACTCGGCGGGCGTGGCTGTTGAATCTAAGACTGACCTTGCAACTCGAATAACCATTGTGCTCTAAATTGGTGGTGCACTAATAGGAGCTGAAGGTGCAGTAAATGCTAGCTACTCAGGTCGAAGTCCGTAAGCACTACAGCTGCTTGAAGTACCATGGGTGGCCTGTAGATCTTACTGAATTGGCCTGAAAAGATAGCCTCTACTAAAGAACCCTTTCCTCCATATGAGGCACCACTGAATCCTCCAAAATGACGGGGCCTCTTATTTGAGGTCGCCTCCCTAACCCGGTCTCTGATGCGCTCGATCCTCCTGATGATCTCCACTACGAGTAAAAGAAACCTCATCCTTAGTCTCTCTGTCCATCTGTATCCTGATCCCATATGTAAGTCTATCTATGAACCTCCATACCTTCTCCCTCTCAATAGGGTCAGGATAGTTACATGGCGTGATAAATCCCAAAATCTAGTCTCATACTGAATAACAGTTATGCTACCCTGCTAAAGGCGCTCAAACTGACTACTGAACTCCTTTCTCTGAGTGAAGGGAATAAACTTCTCTAAGAACAACTATGAGAATGAACCCATGTGAGAGAAGGTGAATTGGCTGGCCTGCCTTGTATATATACCTGCCACCACCTCTTGGCAGAACCATGCATCTGAAACACTATGAAATTAACTCCGTTGGACTCTACTATACCCATATTACGCAAAAGCTCATGGCAACGGTCCAGGAAATCTTGGGGGCCCTCAGAAGGTGGACCACTAAGGTGAAGAGGAAACAACTTGGTGAACTTTTCCAGCCTCTTCATCCCCTCAACTGACATCATGGGTCTCTCCCTAGGTTGTTTAGCAACAACAGGCTGAACCGCCCTAACTGGTAGAACTGCTGGGGTCTGATACCCATAAGCCATTTGCTCTTGAGTGTGAGTAGCGGGAGTTTGGGCTTCTCCCCTGGCCTGAGAAATGGTTGGTGCCATAGGAAAACACGGGCCTAGGCCATACTCTCCATCAAGCCAACCATGCGGACTAGGGCGTCCTAAATCCCCAGGTGGTAATGAACCCCTCTAGGACCTGAGTTGGTCATACTAGCTCGATCAGAACAGGGATCTCATCATCCTGCTTTATCTGAGGCTCAACAACAGGTGCCGCTGCGCATGCTCTAGGCTGAGCTCTACCGCTACCTCAGCCCCGGCCCCTACCTCAGGTAGTTGCTGCAACCTGGGGCTCCGATACCTGATCAGCTGCGGATATCGTGTGTGTCTTCACTATCTGTGAGAGAATAAGAGAAGAATGATTCAGACTTAACGATAGAAAAAGTCGCATGATAGAAAAAGAAAGAAAGAAAGTGAAGTTTCCTAAAGCCTTATAACCTCTTGAAGATAAGTACAAACGTCTCCGTATCGATCCTCAAGACTCTACTAAGCTTGCTCATGACTCATGAAACCTAGGTAACCTAGTGCTCTGATACCAACTTGTCACGACCCAAAATCCCAACCATGGGGCCGTGATAGAGCCTAACATCTGCTTTCTAGGCAAGCCAATGTTAGCTATACAATTAATCAATTTAACAATTTAAAAGGACTAATATACCTAGGGATAAACTTGTCCCTTTCCTGAACCTCATCATACCCTTACAAACCGATTGGCCAAAGCCTAAGCATCAAATGCTAACGGCCTCTCCCCAACTAGAATATAAGCAAGACATATAACGTTCTCAGCCTTACTACTCAAAGCATCAACCAACACATTGCCCTTTCCTAAATGATAAAGAATGGTGATATCATAGTCCTTTAGTAGCTCTAACCACCTCTATTGCCTCAGGTTCAGATCCTTTTGCTTGAATAAGTGCTAAAGACTCTTGTGATCCATGAATACCTCACAAGACATGCCATAAAGATAATGCCTCCAAATCTTTGAGCGCATGAACAATGGCTGCTAACTCCAAATTTTGTATTGGGTAGTTCTTTTTATGGGGCTTCAACTGATGCAAAGCATAAGCAATCATCCTACCCTCCTACATCAACACACATCCAATGCCAATCCATGAAGCATCATAATAGATTGTGTAATAATCCGATCCCGAAGGCAAAACCAAAACTAGATCTGTAGTCAAGGCAGTCTTGAGTTTTTGAAAGCTCACTTCACACTTATTAGACCACCTGAATAGGGCACCATTCTGCGTGAATCAAGTCAATGAGGCTGCTATAGATGAAAACCCCTTCACAAAATGTGATAATACCTAGACAACCTAAGGACTCCGAAACTCAGTAGTAGTAGACAGTTTAGGCCAACTCTAAACTGCCTCAATATTCTTCAGATCCACCTTAATCCCCTCACCAGACACCACGTGGCCCAAGAATACCACCGAGTCTAACCAAAACTAGCACTTGGAGAATGTAGCGTATTGCTTATTTTCACTCAAAGTCTAGAGCGCGATCCTCATATGCTGCTCATGATCCTCCTAGCTACGAGAATGCACCAATATGTCATCAATGAAAAGTATGACAAAGGAATCAAGATAGGGCTGAAATACGCTATTTATCAAGCGCATGCGGGGGAATTGGTCAGCCCAAAAGACATCACCAGAAACTCATAGTGACCATAACGTGTCCCGAAAGCCATCTTCAGAATATCTGAAGCCCAAATCTTCAACTGATGGGTAACCCGATCTCAAATCAATATTTGAGAATACCCTAACACCTGGACTCTGATAAAAAAATCATCAATACATGGTAGTGGGTACTTGTTCTTAATAGTAACCTTGTTCAACTGCCTGTAGTCTGTGCACATCCTCATAGAACCATCTTTATTCTTCATAAATAATACCGGTGCACCCCAAGGTGACACACTAGGCCTTGTGAAACCCTTATCAAGCAACTTCTGTAACTATTTCTTCAACTCCTTCAACTCTACTAGTGATGTGCGATACAGTGGAATAGAGATGGGCTGAGTGCCCGACACCAAATCAATACCAAAGTCAATATCTCTGTCGGGTGGCATGCCCGACAAGTCTACAGGAAACACATCTGGGAACTCCCTCACTACTGGAACTGACTCAACAGTAGGAGTATCTGCACTAACATCCCTCACAAAGGCCAAATACGCCAAACACCCATTCTCAACCATCCGTTGAGCCTTCAAATATGAAATCACTCTACTAGTGTGACCAAGGGAAACTCTCCACTCCAACCTAGGCAACCCCAGCACCCAACATCACTATCTTAGCGTGACAATAAAGAATAACATGGTACGGAGATAGCCAACCCATACCTATAATCACCTCAAAATCAACCATACTGAGTAATAAAAGATCGACTCTAGTCTCATAATCCCCAATGGTAACCACACACGATTGATATACACGATCCACCATAATCGAATCACCCACCGGTATAGATACATGAACATGCATATCTAAGAATCACGAGGCATATCTAAATAACGAGCAAAATAGGATGCCACATAAGAGTAAGTGGATCCAGGGTCAAATAGCATTAAAGCATCCATGTGGCACACTAAAATAATATATGTGATCACAGTGTCGGAAGAAACTACCTCTGGCCTGGCGGGAGCTAAAGGTGCACTAATGGGAGCAAAAGGTGCACTGAATGCTAGCTGCTCAGAACAAGACCCATAAGCAACACGATCGCTTAAAGTACCATGTGTAACATGTAGAGCTAACTAAACCGGCCTGATATTACGGCCTCTACCAAAAGAACCCATGCCTCCGGGTGAGGCACCACTGAATCATCTAAAATAACGAGGCCTCTTGTCGGAGTTTGTCTCCCTAGACTGATCTTTGATGCGCTCGATCCTCCTAACGATCTCCACTATCCGAGTGAAAGAAATATCATCCTTTGTCCCCTGGCCATCTACAACCTAATACCATATGTAAGGTCGTCTATGAACCTCTGCACCTTCTCCCTCTCAGTATGGATTAAAATAGCCTCATGGTATGATAGATCTACAAATCTAGTCTCATACTGAGTAAAAGTCATGCTACCCTGCTAAAGGCGCTCGAACTGACTACGGAACTCCTCTCTGTGAGTGAAGGGAATGAACTTCTCTAAGAATAACTGTGAGAACTGAGCCCGTGGGAGAGGAGGTGAACCTACTAGACAGCCCTAAACATACACCTGCCACCACCTCTTGCTAGAATCATGCATCTGAAACACTATGAAATCAACTCCGTTGGACTCCACTATGCCCATGTTGCGCAATATCTCATGGAAACGGTCCAAGAAATTATGGGGGTCCTCAAAAGGTGCAAGACTAAAGTGGGGGGGGGGGGGGAACAACTTGGTGAACTCGTCCAACCTCTTCAGCCCCTTAGCTGATATCGCGGTCCTTTCCTGGACTGTATAGCAATAACAGGCTGAACTACCCCAACTGGTAGAACTAATAGGTCTAATACTTGTGAGCCATCTACTCTGGAGTGTGAGTAGCAGGATTCTAGGCTCCTCACCCGACCTGAGAGACGGATAGTTCCACAGAAAATACACCGGCCTGTGCCATACTCTCCATCAAGCCAACTATGCGGATTAGGGCGTTTTAGAGCACTAGGGTAGCAATAAACCCCTCTAGGACCTGAGTTGGTCCTACTAGCTTAGTTGGAACAAAGATCTCCTCATCCTGCTCTATCCTAGGCTCAACAACAGGTTTCATAGCTAGTGCTCTAGTCCGAGCTCTGCCTCTACCTCTGGCTCTACCTTGGCTCCGACCCTACCCCTGGTAGTGGCTGTAGTCTGGGGCTCCGACTCCTGATCGGATATGGACGTCGTATGTGTACTCACCATCTGTGAGAGAATAAGAGTAGAATGATTCAAACTCGGTGATAGAATAAAGTTGCACGATAGAGAAAGAAAGAAAGTGAATTTTCCTAAAGCCTTATAGCTCTAGAAGATAAGTACAAATGTCACTTTACTACTCCTCTAGACTCTACTAAGCTTGCTCATGATTCGTGACACCTAGTGTCACACCTCCTTTTTTATACACCTACCCCGAAGGATAAATGTATAAGGGAGTTTTTCCAATTAAAGTGACATTATTCGAAATGGGATTATTTATTTGTTTAGAGTCGCCACTTGGGATAAGATTGGCTTTTGGTGTCCCAAGTCACCGGTTTAACTTGAATCCCAGATCGAGGAAAATTTCGACTTCCCAATTGGAGTCTGCGAACCAGAAATTCTGAATAAGGAATTCTGTTGACCCGAGAGAAGGTGTTAGGCACCCCCGGATCCCGTGGTTCTAGCACGGTCGCTTAAATTATTATCATGCATGTCATCCTATAGTGCAATTTTAGAATTATTCACCGCTTTCAATAAAAATTTTAAGAAAGTGAACATTGTTTAAAACGTGTTTTTGGATTACGTCACATGAAATGCACCCGGATCCTCGACACATTTTATTCAACGTTTTGGGATTCGGATTTGGGTTGCATGAAATGCACACCCGTACTTAGGAAGGTAAAATAATTAAAAAGCGCGCCAAAAGCGACTAACGTATTATTAACTTTGCGGGAGGCCATAAAAATTCGCTATATGGCACGTCCCGAGTTCTACGTATATAAACATTTAAAGAGGGCCACGCAATTTATGAGTTTTATTCGGCGTGTCTCACCTCGTTTTATTTTTTAAAGGCCATCCTAGAGAGGAACTATTGTTATCTATTATTTTTAACTACTATTAAAAGCATTCAAGAAAACTTGGGCCTCAAGATCAAGTCCAAACTCAAACAAGAGGATCTTCATTACTGAAGACCCCTTAATTCAAATTCGCTACTTAACTTGAAAAGCCCACAGTTTATAATTCGATTTCAAAATCAGCAAATCCCATAACGTGAGGAAAGGTGAATCAACAGTGAAACATTTTTCTTTGCTAAAGTAATTTACATTCAAACTTTTTGCAACTCAAAATCTCTTATACATTTGCATCTGCCAACCAAAACAAGCCTTGGCATTTTTGATTACAAAATGAAAGAAACGTACTAAATTTCCATGACGTTGCTAACAGTAAAACAACCCAAACCAATTAGAGAACACCAACAAACATACATGCTAAGAAATAGCTAAATGTATTTTAATGCCAGCAAGCACAAAGCTATGTTTAATTCCTAAGTGACAAAGCTGATTCTCCTTTGAGCCAATATCAGCCCTCAATGAGGGTTAACCCTTTAACTACTCAATGGCTCATTGTTCAATTTTGACTACACAACTAGTGATCCAATGAAACAAAGCCCAATACCTATTATCATTTTGGCCAAAACAAAATTTACGTGACTCACATAATTGAAACTACCACAAATGGAGTTCGATTGCTAAAAGAACCAAATGACGCTTACTGCTGCAATTTATGAGACATACGACAATGGCAATTCAACTTATCTGATATTCAAAATAATCATGACGGGATGAGTCCTTAAAATGATTATGGTCATGAAGTTCCCTATCAACTTCCTTTTATCTTTTATTGAATCTATTTGATATAACCTTTCACAAACCTTCAGTAAGTGCATACATGTTTCCAATAATATCATTAAGGATGACTATGCTCACATGTGTTTACAGAGCATGGCAATTTAAATTTAAACTCATACTTTTAAGGCAGCTAAGCAGGCTTCAAACAAGAGCTAAGCACAAACAGAGAGTGGTGAAACGGGCAAAATTGAGCAGACACATAGACGATAAAACCCAGCACAAACAAACACAGATTTAGCAATCAACCAGCGTGGATCCCAGCCACTCTTTCACAAACAAATTAACACTGTCCGATTCATCAAAATCGTAAAAGAAGATAGAAGAAGTAGGGAATGAACATGAGCCAATTTCAATTAATTCAACTGGAAAAGTGTAAGTTTACAGCTGTGTACCTCTCAACTAATGCAGACAAGGAAGGTGAACCAAATAAGAGCCATTATGTGAAAAACAGCAGCGTCGTCAAGATGAAACTCAGCACAACAGATTCGAACTCAGCGAGACGCGATGAACTCGACTTTAACCTAGAAAGAGAAAACAAAATCACAAAAAGTTTTCGCCAACATCAAACCCAGACACCTCAAATTCTTCAAAACTCAAGTCCATTGTGAAGCAAAAAATCGAAATCGAAGAGAAGAAACAGAACAAACATGACATCGGCTGCTCCTGAGCATTTGTGCTGATCTGCAACGCGTTCCGCTATTCCGCAGCTGGTTTGCTGCAATTTTTGGGACTGATCTCATGCGTTTTGGGGGTAGTCTGTTCCGACGGGTTTGGTGAGGGAGATTGGAGATTTGGGGTTGTTTTTGGGTGGATTTTTTGTGAGTCTGTGTGTGTGTTATGACTGATTTTATGGGGGGAATAGAGGAGCAGAGGCGTTTTTCGTTGATGGGGAAGGGGTCACGTATTTGCGTGTCTCTAGCTTCAGGGGCTTTTGACAGAGAAAGGGGGAAAATGGGTAGAGCAGAATACTAAACGGGCTCGGGGTGGAATTTGTTTGGGCAGGTTCGGTTTTGGGCTGGGTGGTTTGGGTAGTTTT
Organism: Nicotiana attenuata; assembly: GCF_001879085.1. Classification (NCBI taxonomy): domain Eukaryota; kingdom Viridiplantae; phylum Streptophyta; class Magnoliopsida; order Solanales; family Solanaceae; genus Nicotiana; species Nicotiana attenuata. Next base: position 271,892 of record NW_017671019.1, read on the forward strand.
TTAAGCTGAGATTTTGGGCCTGATTTGGTAAAGAATGAACCCAACTCATATAAAATCCCCTCTTTCATTCTTTTAACTTTTGTTTTTCTTTTTCTTCTTCTTTATTATTAAAATCCTAAAATTAAAATCCTAGATTATCTAAAATGTGAAATTAAACTAATTAACTATTTATAATAATAAAAAGCTACTTAATCCTAAATTAAAAGAGAAAAATCGATAAGGAAAAAGTTTAAAAAATGAAGCATTTTTGTAATTTTTAAATTTTATAAATATAATTACTAATTAATCCTAAAAATGTAAAGATAAGGCCTAACGCCATAACGTGATATTTTTTGGTATTTTTCATGATTTAAATGCAAGAAAAAATGCAAACAATTAATAAAATCTATAAAAGTTCCCTAAAATGGCTAAATATTAGAAAAAATCTATTTTCTCGGGATTTTGTAGGGATTATTTCGTATAGGGAAAAAATCACGTGCTTACAGCTGCCCCTCTTTGCTCGGAAACATGAAGAATTTTCAGGCAAAGATAGAAGTGAGCAATAGTGGGGATTTTTGCCCGTGAAACTCCATGAGAAGCCTTTTTGAAAAAGTTTGACCGAACCCTTCTTCAGAGGTTGCCTACATATCCTTGGCTATAAAGGAATCAGGTCAGTGTAGTTCTGGAAGGGTTGGTAGCTGGGACTACCAGCAACTGTGATTTCACTGCTGTTGCTGCTACGACTGCTTGCTGACCTCCTTATTACACCAAAGGGAAAATCAAAGCTAAGCTAGCTATGCCTATCAACTATGAGTTACAAGATTCCTATCTATAATTCTCTTGAAACTTGATCATTTGAGTCTAGCTGATGTTGCTGTGGACTTCGATCTGAGTCTTGATGCTCGCAAGTTGTAGGTGTTACTTCTTCATGCACCGTTGGGTCAAAACAGGATCAACGGAGCTTGTGACTTCTATCAGATTTCGAGCAATCCGCATCCTTGTTTGCTTCACATTTGAGTCCATTTCTTTTTGTTCTTTTCTTCCTTTCTTTATTCTGGATCGAAACTCACTCCATTGGTCATCTCGCACCCTATGTTTTGAGGTCAACCTGCTTTAAGATATCAAAAAACAAACGACGAAATTTTCTGCCCCAGTTTTCATAGGAAAATTTCGTGAGTTAGTTGTGACACATATCTAAGCAGTCAATATGGATTGTGTATTCTTGGTGAATGAGTCCAGGTTATGCTGGAAAATGACCGGGTTATGCCGGAAAAAGAAAAAGGGTCTCGGGTTATGCCGGGACGACAACAAAAAAAGATCCTCGGGTTTTGCCTGGATTTGGAAAGAAAAAGCTCCTTGGGTTATGCCAGGGAGATCCTCGGTTTTTTGGCCGGGATTTGGAAGGAAAAAGCTCCTTGGGTTATGCCAGGGAGATCCTTGAGTTTTTGGCTGGGATTTGGAAAGAAAAAGCTTCTTGGGTTATGCCAGGGAGATCCTCGAGTTTTTGGCCGGGATTTGGAAAGAAAAGCTCCTTGGGTTTATGCAGGGAGATCTTCGGTTTTTTGGCCGGGATTTGGAAGAAAAAGCTCCTTGGGTTTTTTGGCCGGGAGATCCTCGGTTTTTTGGCGGGATTTTGGAAAAAAAAGGCTCCTCGGTTTTTTGGCCGGGAGATCCTCGATTTTTTGACCGGGATTTGGAAAGAAAAAGCTCCCTCGATTTTTGGCCGGGAGATCCTCGATTTTTTGGCCGGGATTTGGAAGAAAAAGCTCCTCGGTTTTTTGGCGGGAGATCCTCGTTTTTTGGCCTGGATTTGGAAAGAAAAGGCTCCTCGGTTTTTTGGCCGGGAGATCCTCGGTTTTTTTGGCCGGGATTTGGAAAGAAAAAGCTCCTCGGTTTTTGGCCGGGGAGATCCTCGGTTCTTTGGCTGGGATTTCGAAAGAAAAAGCTCCTTGATTTTTGCCAGGGAGATCCTCGGTTTTTGGCCGGGATTTGGAAAGCTCCTTGGGTTATGCCAGGGAGATCCTCGGTTTTCTGGCCGGGATTTGGAAAGAAAAAGCTCCCTGGGTTATGCCAGGGAGATCCTCGGTTTTTTGGCCGGGATATTTAAGGAATGGGATCCTATGCTATCATGATTTGTTTTTCTTTTGGGATTTTCATTTTTATTTCTTTTCTTCTTTCTTTTTCCTTTGTTTTCCTTTTTTATATTAGCAAAACGCATGAAAGAACTTGGGGGGGACTTCCTTTTTGGTCGTTTTCCTGCTGCAAAACTATTGCAGTGCTTGCGCATTTCATTTCCTTTTGGATTGCACCTGCTTCTTGCACGGTTGCTTTGAATTAGACCTGTTTTCAACAAAGAACAATTTGTTAGTTTGAAACGGTGGTTGGTTTTGTGGCCTTGATCATCTCAATTGCTTGATCCCAGCCCAATTTCCGTTGAGAACTTTGCTGCTTGCTGGTCTTGAGGGGGAACCTCTTTTCAAACTGACAGGACTCAACTTTAGGACTTCATGATGACTTGCCCGTGTGGGCTCTGGCCTTTTCACTTTGTTCTGCTCTTAGGACCTTTGCCTTTGACTTTCTTTCCTTTCCAATATCTTTACTTTGAAAGCATCAAACACCATGACTAGTCGGAATTGGCCTGACGCACCCGCTGAGGCTGGGTATTTTCTTTGACTTTTGCCAGGCGGAGCCCTATAAAACCAGTCCTGCTACCTTTTCTTTGTAATAATTCCCGGAATCAGAGTTAAACCGAAAGGGATTCAAGGAAGAAATATACAAAAGGCGAGCAGATGAGTTTAAAGAGAAGCATCCCTTTCGGGGGGAAAAGAATGACTTATCTGAGGTGTGCATGCCGGCTTCAAATGAACATGACATGCTTTTTGGACTAGATGCCCGACCCGCACAAACTTTCCAGCTTCTTGTGAACTCATTGATCCGTATTTCAAAAATCAGGGAACCTTGCCAGGACTCTTTTAGTGGTGAGATGTCTTCTTTTCGGCCGACAACGCCCTTTGCGGGTTTCTGCCAATCGACCTCTCTCTTTTGTCTTCTCATCGTCGCCCGATAGTGCTCTTTGCGAGTTTTCACTAAGCGGACTCTCTCATTTTCAATTTCTATACTCACCTCGCCTTATGGTGCCCGTAGGTTTTCACCGATAAGACTCTCTCATTTTATTTCTCTCAATTTGATTGCATCATATTCCAACAATGATGTTTTCAATTCCCACGCCTTTGTCAATTGTTCGGAAGGACTTGGACAAGGTTTTGGGCTAAAAAGAATCTTGGATGGAATTTACAACTTTGGAACCGTTTTGGTGGGCTCATTGATGAGCCATTATATCATCTGCCCCAGTTTCATTTTTGGAAAATTGGGATTTTTGTTTTGGTGTGACTGAACCCCAGAGAGAGGCTGCCTACGTATCCTTTCGGAATCAAGTCAGACGTAGTTCAGGGAAACAAATTTTTGTTTTTGTTTTGTTTTTTTTTCTTTTCTTTTCTTTTCTTTTCTTTTTCTTTTTCTTTTCTTTTTCTTTTTCTTTTCTTTTTCATCATATTTTCTTTTTCTTTTTCTTTTTTTTTCTTTTTTTTATCTTTTTTTTTTCGATAATACTTTCGGGTTCCAAAGAGGGTAACCAAGGAACAGTAACTGGCTCAAAGGGTTTGCGAAAGATTGATAGTGTTTGGATAGCGGGAATGAAAGCCTTCGTCATCTCAATTGAACAAAGTCGTCACCGCAGAGAATCTAGACATAGTACCTTTTTACTGCATCCGCATTCACAGCTGCTTCGGGATCATTGCCTTCGATGTCTCCCGGATACAATGCTCCTCTCGGCAATATCTTTCGGATGATGTATGGACCCTTCCAATTAGGAGCAAATTTTCCTTTGGCTTCCTGGTGATGAGGGAGAATGCGTCTTAACACGAGTTGTCCCACTTCAAAATTCCTGGGTCGTACTTTCTTGTTGTAAGCGCGTGCCATTCTTTGTTGGTATAACTGCCCGGATGTGCCCTGAGTACATCACACTCTTTTGTTGTAATGTAATGGATTTTCCAACCTGCGAACCAATTTTCCTTCGATTGTTCCAATTCTTTGTTTTATTTTCTCAAGGCTACCTTCTTTGCATTTCGACTCTTGATTCATTATTTCGAAATCTGACAGCGTTTTGGGATCTAGGCATGAAGTCCGCAAGCATGTCATGTCATTTAAAGCTGCATTATTAGAGCTAAAGAGAAGAAATGAAGGAGAAAAATAGCAAAATCAGAAAGGATAAAAAAAATGAACGATGAAATATTGATTTCATTTCTCGGAATTTTGAAGATAACAGGGTTCACAGTCGGGAATTTAAAGACAAGAAACTACAGGAAACATCCGAGTTACACCCTGGAATAACTCGAGATGCAGAAAAAGTAGCAGGATGGGTCTACCGGGACTCCCGCCTGATCGGGAATGGCGTAGCGTTCCAGTTTTGAAGCTTGGCGCTTGGTCCCATGTATAACACCTCAGCGGTGCTAGTGCCCTCTCCCGGCTGGATCATGTGGGTTTAGTAGAGCATTTTCCTCATTGCCCCACGTATTTCCTTAATTTCTTTAGCCGTGAAAACCTTATCATCTCCCTCTTTACTGTACTTAGGCTTGACAAAAGTTTCATACAAATGTACCACCTCATAATCGGCCATTTTCATTTTTTGAAAGAACATTTCGGCTTCCTCAGCACTCACAGGCTTCTTAGGCGGGAAACGCCTTCTGGTTGCATTGTTTACCTCCTCTACATTTGAATATTTCTCAACAGGGGGGTTTTTTAGCAGCTCACCCAAGATCTCTTTGCCCTTGTACGTAACCACCGTCTGATGATGATTCCATGGTACCGCAGCAAGGCTCGTCATAGGCTTCTGTGGTACGCGTCCAATAACCACTGGCTCACTCAGCCAAGGTGGTTTGATTGGCCCCCGCACCACATAGGCTTGCTTGGGTACGTACATTGTGTTCCTTTTTTCAAATCAATTTTCTTTTCTGGTTCTGTCTCGGTGGTTTTGCTCTTCTTTTCCCCTTTCTCTTGCTTCGGGGCCACCTTTGGCTTTCTTTCTGCATCAGCGATATCAATTATAGCTTTTAATGCTGGATCAAATTCTTTGTCTTCACAGATCATCCCGATCAACGACACGTTGTTGTGGGCTGGCAGTGGATTATTGGCCACATTTGGGATATCCTCATCCCTCGGTACTATTTTTCCTTGCTCTATTAAGTTTTCCACCGCTTGTTTCAGAGTCCAACAGTCATTTGTATAATGGCCTTCTGCCCCTGAATGATATGCACACCTCACACCGGCTCTGTAGGCAGGCGATGCCGGGTTTTGTTTGTTCTGAGGGACCGACTGCAGTAGACCCATTTGGACAAGTTTTGGAAACAAATTAGAGTAAGATTCACCAATTGGAGTAAAAGTTTGCCTCTTGGGTGGCTCACGGAGGGGGGGGGGGGAAGTTATTCTCTGGAGGACGGGGATTATAGTGGTTTTGGTGGGGAGGCTGATTTCTTGGGAATGGAACTTGGTTTCTATTGGCATGTGGCTGCAGTCGAGCGAAGGGTTGAGCATTCATGACCGCATAAGGTGGAGGAGCATAAGCCATATCATGAGGGTACTAATGTTGAGGGGTTCTTTCGGAAAACACAGGTCTAGGAGCCCGGTATCTTCTTCCTCCCGATGCTGCCATAACTGTTTCTTCTTTCTTTTTGCCTTTGGCCATTCCTCCAGACCCGCCTTGGATAGCTTGGGAGGTTGCTCTTATGGCCGACTGGCTCAAAATTCTGTCCGTTTTTAACCCATTTTCTACCATTTCTCCGATTTTAATTGCCTATGCGAAAGGCTTGCCCATGGCTGACATCATATTCTGAAAGTAGTCTGCTTCCTGGGCTTGACGGAAAACAATGACCATCTCTACCTCATCCATCGGAGGCTTCACTCTTGACGCCTGTTCACGCCACTTAATTGCATACTCACGGAAACTTTCTGAGGGCTTTTTCTTTAAATTCGCCAAGGAGTTCCTGTCTAGCGCGATGTCTATGTTGTATTGGTCCATATACCATTCTGAGGCAATGCCTACTAAGCTTTCTCCGAAGTATGCCCTCAACAACTCTTCTTTTCCGCCAGCCCTACGCAGCTGGTTGCAATACTTTTTGAGGTGAGCAATGGGATCGCCGTGCCCGTCATACTTCTCGAACTTCGGCGTTTTAAAACCCATGGGCAAGTGCACGTGAGGGAACATGCACAGATCTGTATAAGAAACACTCTTTTGCCCACTCAAACCTTGCATATTCTTCAAACTCTGTTCAAGGCTTCTCATTTCTTTTCGCCATCTCATCTTGTTCAGGAGCTTTGGGAGTTTGATCTTGTCCTGGCGTAAGCTCAAATGGTGGTGGCTGAGAGTAATTATATGTGGGATATTGAGGAGGATCTACTGGAAAGACAGGGTTTTGGAAGGTGAAAGCTGAGGGATCAAAGGCGGGCCTTGGCAGTGAAGGTTGTGTTGTAGCAGAGCATGGTGGAGCAGTGAAGATGTTAGGAGCTGCTCCTGCTGGGAACACCTGGGGGCGGACCTCAGAAGGTGTTCCGACGAAGTGAGCGGTCATGGTAGGTTGTCCCGACGGAGTATGAGGGTGACTGATGGGGATATTGGAGGTGCCTCCGGATCTAGGGAATAGTTCAGGAAATCCAGGGATGGCGCTCGGAGACTCCCTTCCATTGGTCCAGGCGTCCCACATCTCCATGAGTTGGAGACGTCGTACCCGGTTCTCTTCAGCTGTGACACACTCAGATGCCGGGATTCCCGAGATAGGGTTGTCCTCAAAGATGGGAACTGCGGGCAAAGTCATTTCTGTAGACATTTCCACACTTCCTTTAGATCTGGTAAAGTATTGATGTACCGTTTCTAAAAGCTAGGCTGGAATTGACAGCAACACACGGTTAGTTTGAGACAAGTAACAGATAGGTAATCGCGCATTGGGGTGTGATGCACCTATACAGTTAAACGGATGTCTACATGTTTGCACTGGTTGCATGCGTCATCCCGGCTTTTCGTTTTCTATTTTCTCTTCTTTTGATTTCTACTCTTTATTTTTCTTGCTTTCCTTTCTCTTTCTATTTTTCTCTCATTTTTCTTTTCCCTCTATTTTTCATTTTCTGCTTTTCCTTTTTCTTTTTCCATGGTTTTTCTCTCGATTCCTAATTTTCTCTTTCTGCGTTTCTTTCTCTCTTGTTTTTGTTTTATTTTCTTCCCTCGTATTTTCCTTCTTTTTCTTAGGGTTACGGTCGAATCTTGTGGAGATTGCCTACGTATCATGACCCCGCATGAATCAGACCAAGCGTAGTTCTTGCAAATAAGCTAACTTTTTTTTGGAATTTTGAAAGAAATGATTTAAAAGAAAAAGGGAAATATATATATATTTTGATTTTCTTGATTTTGATTTTTCTTTTGAATTTTGAAAGAAAGACTTCTAAAAAATTTCTTTTCTTTTATTGGAATTTGGGAATTTTTAGAAGTAAAAAAGAAATATTTTTGTTTGAATTTTCATTTATTTTCTCTTTTTCTATCACGAAATATATTTTTTTTTACTTTGAAAGTTGCCTCTTCATTTTCGGAAGAGGGATTTTTACGCAAATGTTTTGGATTTTTGAGCAAAAGTATTTTCGGACTTCAATTTTTCAAAATTTGCATTTTTTATTTTTTTTATTTATGAAAACAAGACATCTCAGGAGTATTTTAATGATTTATTTTGACCTAAAAGTGGCTATTTTTTCAAAAATTTTATTTAAGCAAACAAAGACTCGGTTTTGCAGATACGGCCTTTTAGCACTTCGGGAAAGAAGATTTTAAGGCTGTGCCCGCTAATCGTTGAAAATGACCCAAGGTGGCTGTTCTTGCAAAAGCGGCATTCCAGCGCCCTTTTGGAGACATTCGGCTTATTTTAAGCAAGAATGGCATTACCTGACTTATTTCTGACAAAAATTAAAATTTTGGTATTTTTTTGGCTATTTTTTTTTTGCAAAAGGGTGGTTGGACCCGATGAGGGTTGCCTACGTATCTCACATCCGGTGAGAATCAAACCAGCGTAGTTCGGTCAAAATTGGGAATTGAGTATTAAAAACTTCTTTTTTTTGGAATTTGTTAAGGAAAGATTTCTAAAGAAGGAACTAAAAGAAAATATTTTTGGATTTAAGGCAAAAGAAAAACAGTTTTGATTTTTTGATTTTTTTTCTTTGGAATTTTCTAAAAAAGTGCTTTAAAAGAAGAAAGGGAATTTATTTTGGATTTTTGATTTTGATTTTATTTTTGAAAGAAAGACTTCTGAAAATATCTTTTTTTTTGATTTGAACTTAGGGAATACTTTTTGTTTGAGTTTTTCATTTGTTTTCTCTTTTCTAAGGAAAAAAGAAAATATTTTTGGATTTTGGATGTTACCTCTTAATTTTCGAAAGAGGGACTTCTTTAAGAAAAATATTTTGAATTTCTGAGCTTTTATTTATTTACAAAAGTACTTCTAAGGAAAAGCAAAACATATTTTTGGACTTCAGTTTTTCAAAAATTTTATTGACATTTACAAAAAAAGACTTCTAAAGAAGAAAAGAGTATTTTTGGATTTTTGTTTCTGATTTTTTTTTGGATTTTTGGAAAAATACTTCAAAATGAAGGAAACCTGTACTTTTGGATTTTGATTTTTATTGATTTTTCTTTTTATTCATATGAAAGACATTAGAAAGAAGGAACCCATTTTTGAGTTTAAAAAAACTTCTTTTTTTTGAATTTTTTAAGGAAAGATTTCTAAAGAAAGAACTGAAAGAAAATATTTTTGGATTTTTTGAAAATTGGGGTCGGAACCGATGAGGTTTGCCTACGTATCTCACATCCGGTGAGAATCAGACCCGCGTAGTTCGGTCAGCTTTGACGGAACAGGAAAACATGACACTTGAAAATTTTTGGTCATTTTGAAATGACTTTTCCTTTTTTTAGAATTTCGGCAGAGTTTCAGAATTTTCCAATACCTACCTCACTCTTGGTTTTTTTTTAATTATTTATTTATTTATTTTTTTGATTTTTCTTTCCCTATTCTAAAAGCCGGTCGACATGCAAGCCGAAACAAATAAATGCACAAGTAGCACGTAAGATGCATCAGGATGGTCTTTTCATTTGGGTACACCTGTCCTAGACGGACCCAACCCCTGTGTTGAGTCCCCTAAGTCAAATGCACGTGATGCAAACAAACGTTCCTACTAGGGATTCGACATGAGGTTTTGTTCTTCTAGGTTTAAACCCTAGGTTTATTGGTCTAGACCTGGCTTACCCGAGCGGACAACTCGAGCCGAGGGGGAGGCAACGTTCCGGGGATACAGAAGCTCCGCCGGCTTAGCAACTTATCCAAACCTCGTTCTCAATGAGAAAAGACTCTATACAGAAGAGAAGCTACACGAAGTGCACCCTTCTCCATGATGTAGAAGACTCAGAGAGAGGAAGGGATTCGTAACAGTTTATATATACAATTCAACAAATATCAAAGCGGTAAAATATTTAGCACATTTAGCATGGAACATGTAGTAAAATCAGATAAAGCCAAATATACACTAAGCTCGAATTCTTGAACCCTGAATCGAAATTCTGGGTTCGTATTCCCCAGCAGAGTCGCCAGAGCAGTCACACCTCCTTTTTTACACACCTACCCCGAAGGATAAATGTATAAGGGAGTTTTTCCAATTAAAGTGACATTATTCGAAATGGAATTATTTATTTGTTTAGAGTCGCCACTTGGGATAAGATTGGCTTTTGGTGTCCCAAGTCACCGGTTTAACTTGAATCCAAGATCGAGGAAAATTTCGACTTCCCAATTGGAGTCTGCGAACCAGAAATTCTGAATAAGGAATTCTGTTGACCCGAGGGAAGGTGTTAGGCACCCCCGGATCCCGTGGTTCTAGCACGGTCGCTTAAATTATTATAAATGGTTAAAATCTGATTTTTCATACATGTCATCCTATAGTGCAATTTTAGAATTATTCACCGCTTTCAATAAAAATTTTAAGAAAGTGAACATTGTTTAAAACGTGTTTTTGGATCACGTCACATGAAATGCACCCGGATCCTCGACACATTTTATTCAACGTTTTGGGATTCGGATTTGGGTTGCATGAAATGCACACCCGTAATTAGGAAGGTAAAATTATTAAAAAGTGCGCCTAAAGCGACTAACGTATTATTAACTTTGCGGGAGGCCATGAAAATTCGCTAAATGGCACGTCCCGAGTTCTACGTATATAAACATTTAAAGAGGGCCACGCAATTTATGAGTTTTATTCGGCGTGTCGCATCTCGTTTTATTTTTTAAAGGCCATCCTAGAGAGGAACTATTATTATCTATTATTTTTAACTACTATTAAAAGCATTCAAGAAAACTTGGGCCTCAAGATCAAGTCCAAACTCAAACAAGAGGATCTTCATTACTGAAGACCCCTTAATTCAAATTCGCTACTTAACTTGAAAAGCCCACAGTTTATAATTTGATTTCAAAATCAGCAAATCCCATAACGTGAGGAAAGGTGAATCAACAGTGAAACATTTTTCTTTGCTAAAGTAATTTACATTCAAAGTTTTTGCAACTCAAAATCTCTTATACGTTTGCATCTGCCAACCAAAACAAGCCTTGGAATTTTTGATTACAAAATGAAAGAAACGTACTAAATTTCCATGACGTTGCTAACAGTAAAACAACCCAAACCAATTAGAGAACACCAACAAACATACATGCTAAGAAATGGCTAAATGTATTTTAATGCCAGCAAGCACAAAGCTATGTTTAATTCCTAAGTGACAAAGCTGATTCTCCTTTGAGCCAATATCAGCCCTCAATGAGGGTTAACCCTTTAACTACTCAATGGCTCATTGTTCAATTTTGACTACACAACTAGTGATCCAATGAAACAAAGCCCAATACCTATTATCATTTTGGCCAAAATAAAATTTACGTGACTCACATAATTGAAACTACCACAAATGGAGTTCGATTGCTAAAAGAACCAAATGACGCTTACTGCTGCAATTTATGAGACATACGACAATGGCAATTCAACTTATCTGATATTTAAAATAATCATGACGGGATGAGTCCATAAAATGATTATGGTCATGAAGTTCCCTATCAACTTCCTTTTATCTTTTATTGAATCTATTTGATATAACCTTTCACAAACCTTCAGTAAGTGCATACATGTTTCCAATAACATCATTAAGGATGACTATGCTCACATGTGTTTACAGAGCATGGCAATTTAAATTTAAACTCATACTTTTAAGGCAGCTAAACAGGCTTCAAACAAGAGCTAAGCACAAACAGAGAGTGGTGAAACGGACAAAATTGAGCAGACACATAGACGATAAAACCCAGCACAAACAAACACAGATTTAGCAATCAACCAGCGTGGATCCCAGCCACTCTTTCACAAACAAATTAACATTGTCCGATTCATCAAAATCGTAAAAGAAGATAGAAGAAGTAGGGAATGAACATGAGCCAGTTTCAATTAATTCAACTGGAAAAGTGTAAGTTTACAGCTGTGTACCTCTCAACTAATGCAGACAAGGAAGGTGAACCAAATAAGAGCCATTATGTGAAAAACAGCAAGGTGTCGTCAAGATGAAAACTCAGCCGCAACAGATTCGAACTCAGCGAGACAGCGATGAACTCGACTTTAACCCAGAAAGAGAAAACAAAACTCACAAAAAGTTTTCGCCAACATCAAACCCAGACACCTCAAATTCTATCAAAACTCAAGTCCATTGTGAAGCAAAAAATCAAAATCGAAGAGAAGAAACAGAACAAACATGACATCGGACTGCTCCTGAGCGCTTTTGTGTTGATCTGCAACCGCGTTCTGCTATTTCCGCAACTGGTTTGCTGCAATTTTTGGGACTGATCTCATGCGTTTTTTTGGGGGTAGTCTGTTCCGGCGGGTTTTGGTGAGGGAGATTGGAGATTTGGGGTTGTTTTTAGGGTGGATTTTGTGAGTCTGTGTGTGTGTGTGTTATGGCTGATTTTATAGGGGGAGAATGGAGGAGCAGAGGCGTTTTTCGTTAATGGGGAAGGGGTCACGTATTCGCGTGTCTCTAGCTTCAAGGGCTTTTGACAGAAAAAGGGGGAAAATGGGTCAAGCATAGCTAAACGGGTCGGGGTGGAATTTGGTTTGGGCCGGTTCGGTTTTGGGCTGGGTGGTTTGGGTAGTTTTTAGAGAAATTTTCATAAAGCACTATCTTTTAGTAATGATTAGCCATCTATAGAAACCATTTGCTATATTACGGATTATAGATAACTTTTCTGTGGTTATAAGATGTATTTGATTTATTTAAGCTATTGTATTTATGAATACAGTAGCAAAAATAGGCGTGAATCAGGGAAGTCCAGCTAATCAGTTGTTGTATTCGAGTGTATTCGACTGTATTCATGGAGTGAAACATGGGATTACAGCTGGACAAATTATTGTATTCGACCGTATTCGACTGTATTCACAGCGTGAAATAGGGGATTACACTGTTTTTAAAATGGAAAGTGAATCAATTAACATAATAGACTCCTAATACAACTCAACAAACTCAATTATAACACACAAATTTTGTATTTTCAGTTATAAAAAAGATTCTCAACTGAAAAATACCCCCAAAACATAGCAATCTTCAGAGAAATTATATAATACATCTGAATACATAAATTATATTAATTAAAAAAAATATATGAATACATTCATGGCATATAGCGAGACAATAAATACAATGAAATACATAGAATACAGCGGGATACATTCAAATATAATTTAAAAAAAGGGACAGTGGATACAATGAAATACGTGGAATACAACGAGATACATTGAATTACAATGAAAAAAAAGACAATGAATACAATGAAATACATGAAAATACAACGTGATACATTGAAATATATTAACAGAAAATTCAAGTTGCTCAGCCCAAACTCCGTCGTCTTTGTTCAAGAACAAACCCAAATTTCCGACGAATCCGTCGCCGTTCAAAAATAGAGATAATATTCTAAGATCCAGGTCCTTCTCTTTACTAGTATTAAGATAAAAGAAAGAAAAAGAGAAAGTAGCTAAGGACCAACAGAGATGGACAAAATCTGGGAACGAAGGCAAATATTTCTGTTCAAAATGTTGATTTGACTTGCGTGATAATAAACAAATGCAAACTGGTATATGGATGACAAACAATGCTTTCGGCCCGATTCATGCGTCTCCACCGGCGGGAGCTGTTGCGTCGCTGGCTGGAAGCACGGATTTTCTGTTTGGTTCCGAGAAGAAAAGAAAATAGTGTGGGTGAGAGGAATTTTGAGATTGAGCATCGTGTTTTCAGGGAATGGGGGGAAGAGAATGGGATGTATCAAAGTAGAGAGAGAAAGAAAATAGTGTAACTGAATAGCGTATTTAGTGGCTTAGGGCTAGGAGGTAACCAAAATTAAATATTTTGCTATAAACCTTAAAAGGTATCTATAGAATATAATTTTTTTAAATGGTATTTATTTAAAATAAATAAGGTGTTAACCTTTGCTATAGGAGGTAAAAATTCCTAGTTTTTAAGCTGAGATTTGGGTACAAGAATGAACCCAACTCATATTAAACCCCCTCTTTCATTCTTTTAACTTTTGTTTTTCTTTTTCTTTTTCTTTAATTAAAAATCCTAAAACTAAAATCCTAGATTATCTAAAAATATGAAATTAAACTAATTAACTATTTATAAAACTAATAAAAGCTACTTAATCCTAAATTAAAAGAGAAAAAATCGATAAAAGGAAAAAGTGTAAAAATGAAGCATTTTTGTAATTTTTAAATTTTATAAAACAAGTAATTACTAATTAATCCTAAAAATGTAAAGATAAGGCCTAAACGCCATACGTGATATTTTTTGGTATTTTTTATGATTTAAATGCAAGAAAAATGCAAACAATTAATAAAAATCTATAAAAATCCTAAAATGGCAAATAATTAAGGAAAAATCTATTTTCTCGGAATTTTGTTGGATTATTTCGTATAGGGCAAAAATCACGTGCTTACACCTAGGAATAGTGCTCTGATACCAACTTGTCACGACCCAAAATCCCAACACAGGCCCGTGATGGTGCCTAACATCTGCTTTCTAGGCAAGTCAACATTAGCTAAACAGTAATCAATTTAACAATTAAAAAGCAAAATTGAGAAAATAAGTCTGAAATGCTTTGAGATATATAATGAAATCCATACACAATGCTGTCTAAACTAATCGCATAAACAGGTGTCAAAAGTACATGAGCTACTATAATACCACAAATGGAGTATGAAATAAAATATAATTGTCTGATACAAATGAACAGTAATATAGGTAAGAAGGGGACTTCAAGGTTTGTGAATATTGTGCAACTCTACCTCAAGTCTCCTGAGAGGATGGGTCCGAGCAACCTCTGCTACGCACCGTTGGGACCAACACCGGGAACTGTACAAGAAGTGCAAAAGTGTAGTATGAGCACAACCGACCCCATGTACCCCGTAAGTGCCGAGCCTAACCTCGACGAAGTAGTGACGAGGCTATGACAAGACACTCACTATAAACATGTGCAAGTATAAGCAGAAAATAGTAACGAAATAGAGAAATAACTAATTAACATGATAACCGAAATAGGGAATACATAGCATAGGGCTCCAGAATATCATCACTACTCACTTTTACAATACAATATGGTAACAGAAACCAACAGCCAAGAATAACCACAATACCACTTCTTCATTGCAGCGCGAAACCCGATCCACATATATATTACTAATACTGTTGTGGTGTACAATCTGATCCACATATGTATATAATACCGTTGCGGCGTACAACCTTATCCATATATAATAATAATACTGTTGCGGCGTGCAACCTGATCCACATATGTTTATAATACCATTGTGGCGTGCAACCCGATCCACATATAGTAATAATAGTTGCAGCATGCAATCCGATCCACACATACAAACATATATATATATATATATATATATATATAAAATACCGTTGTGGCGTGTAACTCGATCCACATAGATATATATAACATAACAACCAACTATGGCATATCTCGAAATATAACACAAAAGGGAAGTAAATGCCTAAATCCTCTAAGACAATCCAATATAACAAATAAGAGTGAAATGGAAAATAAATAATAACATCTATTTAATAATAAGTAGAGCATAGAACAAGTAGAAGCGGACAATAAATAAAAACATGGATACTGAGAAACATGTAGCAAATAGAAGCATGTAACAGAGAAGATGTGTATTTAACAAGCAAAGACATGTAGCAATCAAGGCAAGTAATAGTAATAACACGGAATAAATGAAGGCATGAAATAATTGAAGACATGCAATTAAGTAGTGCACCCCGCATGCATGAACCCATGATAACACATATACACTCGTCACCTAGCATATATGTCGTTCCCACACATAAATCACGTAGCAAATAGACCAATCAACTCCTATTTCCCTCAAGCCAAGTTTAACCAGGACACTTACCTCTTTCCAGAGCATAATCAACAATCAACCACAACTTTTCCTTTAGAACAAGCCTCCAAACCAATCGAATCTAGCCAAATATCGTTCAAATAATTCTGAACAAGCTTTAGAAACTACCCACGAATGAAAAAGGTTCAACCTTTAACATAATTTAAAAAGTCAACAAAAGATCAACCCGGGCCCACTTGATCGAAATTCGATATTAGGATCAAATTCCGATTACGCATTCACCCAGGAGTCCGGATATATATTTTTTTTCGAAATTCATCCTCAATTCGAGGTCTAAATCTCAATTACATAAAATTTCTGAATTTTCCAAAATCCCCAATTTCTACTTTGGAATCCATAGATTTGATGATAAAATTTATGAAAAAGTAATTGAAATTGATTGAAAATAAGTTAAAGTTGCTTACCAATGAATTTGGGGAAAAAATTCTTCTTAAAGAATCACCTCTATGGAGTTTAGGGCTAAAAAATGGTATAAAATGAGCTATGTCCTGAAATTCTCAACCTTTACCCAGCTGCAAATGTCGCAATTACGAATTCTTGTTCGCAATTACGATGTTCGCAAAATTGTCGAACCTTGCATTTGCGGACTTCCCCATATCGCAAAAGCGATTCAACCTTCACATTTGCGAAGGATGCTCAACCAAACCTAGGGTCACAAATGCGACGCCTAGATCGCAAAAGCTATGCCCCTCCAGCTCGCAATTGAGATACCTCCTTCGCAAAAGCGATTTAGTTCCCACTCCAATTTCACAAATGCGAGCCTGACTTCCCAAAAGCAAAGCTCGCATTGCAGGCCAATTGCACCAAGTTTCCTTCACTGTCCAAAAATAGTCTAAAACACATCTGAACGCATACGAGTCCCTCGGGCTCCAATTTAAGTGTAATAATATCATACAAACTCTTTCGCTAGCTCAAATCATTAAAATAACATCAAATATCAAGAATAGATCATCAAAATTCAAGATTTTCAAGTTTGAAACTCAATTTTCCAATTTTTGAAATGGCCTCGGGTTACCCGGGACCCCAGCCAAACATGCATACAAGTCAAAATACCGATTCGATATCGTTTACCAAAAACGTTGACCGTGGTCAACTCAAGTCGTTTTTAAAGCTAAAAATCAATTTTTTTTTAAATTTCACACATAAGCTTTTCGAAAAATAATATGGGCCACTCACGCAAGTCATATATTTCCGTGCAAGTGAGTATAAGAGTCATGTATTATATTATATTTATTCTTCCCTCATTCACACATATATGCATCCTGTATTGTCTGTTACTATTACTTACATGTATTCTACCCTGTTTATTACTGTTACTTAGATGCATTCTACCCTGTCTATTATTGTTACTTATATGCATCCTATCTTGTCTATCATTTTTACTTGTGTGCATCTTATCTTGCTTGTTACTATTACTTGTGCACATCCTATGTTATTTGTTACTGTTACTTATGTACATCCTAACTTGTTTGTTACTGTTACTTTTGTACAACCTACCTTGTTTGTTACTGTTATTTAGGTGTATCCTACCTAGTTTGTTATTGTTACCTATGCGGTGGGTGATTTTGTATGGAATGATATGATTGGGATTGGATTGCACACTACACGGTATGCATTGGATCAGGTTTCACACTAAAACAATGTTACATTAGATCGGGTTGTGCGCCGCAACGGTGTTATAATTGGATCGGAGTTGCACACTGCAATAGTATTATGATTGGATCAGGTTGCTTGCCACAATGGATATGATGGCTTGTGCTGATTTCATGCATATCATCGATATATGCACATTCATGCTTCTTCTCATGCAATAGTACTTGTTAGTCAATTGCTAAACACTTGGAGAGTATCAGCCGAGGCAAATGTGGAGTCTTTGGCATGTATTGACTCTTAGACTCATGTTGGAGTATTCATATAAGTATTATTTGAAAATAACTGAGAAAATAGATCTTTATCATGCATAGTTCCTTAGCGATCATATAAGATTATTTGAGTTAAAGCTACTTGGTATAAATTTCCTTGATATATGGATTTGGTGCATTTATACATGCTTCGATCTAGTTGTTTACCCTGGAATCCGGATAACAATTGAATTTATATGGGGTTTTAAGGATCCGTGAACTAAAAGATACAAAAGGTTTGGATTGAGGAAAATAAAAGATAAAGACTCAACAATTGCTGCTAAAGCAAATAATCGCAGAATATAATATTGCTTAGAACAATTGTGCTTGATAGCGTACAAGAATTGAGAGAGATGGTACCGTAGTGTAATCGTTTCCGATCCCCTCTTTATGGGGTCTTCTCCCCTTTTATACATTCTGATTAAGGGTAAAAATAAGGTAGGTAAATTAATTACATCGTGGATCCCTGTAATTACGCCTTAATGGCCTGAAGTGGTTGAGAAAATCACGTTTGGGCGAGATATCCGGCGATGCTTGGTTATCCGTTACGAGTCCGGCTCCCGACCTTGTGTGTTTCTCCATCCGGTGGTGACTCATATCGAGCTCTGCAACGGTCTCGAAATGACTCGACCTCGGTTGTTGACGTGGCCGTCGTTCTACCTTGCATCCAGGTCGGGTTCGATGGCCCCGACTTGCCCCGGACCGGACCCAACCCGGTCGGGCTCAAGCAAAAAGGGTATCACCCAATACAGATAGTCCCCTCGTTTATTAGAGAGTAATGATAATAAACGATATGATCGGTGACGTGATGTCCGTGACGTATGACCATACGCCAGCTGAAAAAGCCATCGAGTGCTCTGACCACGTCTGCTGCAGGCATTTAATGCTTCTCTTAATTATCTGTCGCTTCGTGTCTGTACGTTCTTACCGAAATCCAATGTCGCGGTTTCGATCTTGCATCGGACGTCACCAAAGCCGCCGAAGCTGAGGACGCTTCGAGAAGGGCGACGTTCCCCGAAGAATTCGAGGATGGCTCTGATTGACTCCGGGAATAGGCTATGCTTTGTTTTGTTTTCCCCTCTTATGTAATTGCTCCGGTAGCGAGCTTTTTTATGAAACATTGCCCTTTGCCATCTATTGCTCCTTTTTCAATCTTGTTATTACTTTGCCTTTTATCTTTTTGGAACGATGGTAGTCCTTTATGTTTTTCGAAGTAGTCTCCGAGTGAATGTAATCGAACTCAGGTGAACTTCGACCTTTGGGTTTTCTCAAGGCAGTCCCCGAGTGAGTTGATTCGAGCTCGGGTAAAAAATCAAACCTTACGTTTTTCAATATAGTCCTCGAACGAGTTTATTCGAGCCCGGGTGAAGTCTAACCCTTAGGTTTTTTCGAAGCAGTCCCCGAGTGAGTTTGGTCGAGCTCGGGTGTAGTTCAAACCTTAGTCCCCGAGTGAGTGTATTCGAACTCGGGCAAAATTCAAACCTTAGATTTTCACAAGATAGTCCCCGAGTGAGTGGAATCGAACTCGGGCAGAAAATCCAAACCTTAGGTTTTTACAAGATAGTCCCCGAGTGAGTGGAATCGAACTCGGGCAGAAATCCAAACCTCAGGGTTTTACAAAACAGTCCCCGAGTGAGTGCATTTGAACTCGGGGAAGATTCAACCCTTAGGTCTTTTCAAGGTAGTCCCCGAGTGAGTGTATTCGAACTCGGGGAAGATTCAAACCTTAGGTTTTTACAAGATAGTCCCGAGTGAGTGGATTCGAACTCGGGCACAATTTGACTTTTAGGTTTTGTATCGATTTTACGCCTTTTTCTTAAGGTCTTACAAATTCGAGTATACTTCGCCATTAGTGAAGTCGATGATGAGGCCGGTATTACCTCTTTTGAGATTTTATGAATTTGGACCCGCCTTCTTGAGGGCTTATGGTTAAAATAATGCCTTATCGAGGCCTTACGAATTTCGAACTCACCTTTGAGGTCTTACAGTTTTATGTGTCGCCTTATTAAGGTCTTATGAGCTTGGACTTGCCTTCTTGAGGTCTTATAGTTTAAGTGTTGCCTCATTGAGGTCTTATGAGTCCGAGTATGCCTCAATGAGGTCTTATGTGCCTAAAGGAGGTCTTATGTGATCGAATATGCCTCGAGGAGGTACTTATGAGATCGAATATGCCTCGAGAGGTCTNGTCAAGAAAGAGTATCAAAGAGCTCACTAATATCCTTAGCCCCACGGTGGGCGCCAAACTGTTTACCCTGGAATCCGGATAACAATTGAATTTATATGGGGTTTTAAGGATCCGTGAACTAAAAGATACAAAAGGTTTGGATTGAGGAAAATAAAAGATAAAGACTCAACAATTGCTGCTAAAGTAAATAATCGCAGAATATAATATTGCTTAGAACAATTGTGCTTGATAGCGTACAAGAATTGAGAGAGATGGTACCGTAGTGTAATGGTTTCCGATCCCCTCTTTATGGGGTCTTCTCCCCTTTTATACATTCTGATTAAGGGTAAAAATAAGGTAGGTAAATTAATTACATCGTGGATCCCTGTAATTACGCCTTAATGGCCTGAAGTGGTTGAGAAAATCACGTTTGGGCGAGATATCCGGCGATGCTTGGTTATCCGTTACGAGTCCGGCTCCCGACCTTGTGTGTTTCTCCATCCGGTGGTGACTCATATCGAGCTCTGCAACGGTCTCGAAATGACTCGACCTCGGTTGTTGACGTGGCCGTCGTTCTACCTTGCATCCAGGTCGGGTTCGATGGCCCCGACTTGCCCCGGACCGGACCCAACCCGGTCGGGCTCAAGCAAAAAGGGTATCACCCAATACAAATATGTGCATGAATCAGTTTTGTGTGGAACGGATTCTTATGTATCGCTTTTAATTATTATTTTTAAAATCCATAATACCTTTAATTGTAAATCAATATTGCCAGATATTTTAGCAGAAAATATGAGTTTCATAATCAATGCACCAAACGGAGAAATCTGTTGAACCCTCATTAGGCTCGAACGATTTCACAGGTTTCCAGTGACAAAACAGAAGTGATACATCATAAATAAATGTATATGTATATGATAAGAAATCATAAGTCTTTCTTTTTCCTTTATCATTACTTCTAACTTCTAAGAACTCAAAAGCAACTAAGAGTTCAATAAATGTACGTAATCCGTATAGATTTTGTATATCTGGACTAGTTCATTTTCATTGAACATCTAAGAATAGGAGTAAACATGTCCTGAATTATTAAAAACTAAATAGTGGTTGACCCAACCGCTTAAATTAAATATAGCCGATGACATATATATAATATATGTATAATTCATGTATGATATAGCATATATAATCGTGTATAATTAGTGTATAT
Organism: Nicotiana attenuata; assembly: GCF_001879085.1. NCBI lineage: Eukaryota > Viridiplantae > Streptophyta > Magnoliopsida > Solanales > Solanaceae > Nicotiana > Nicotiana attenuata. Next base: position 292,719 of record NW_017671019.1, read on the forward strand.
TCTATGTATACTGCTAAGGAAAAGTAAACAATATAAATTCGGCTATTTATGTTGAAGATCGTTACACAAAAAGCCATAGGTATTACAATTACTTATCTCAGGCGGTATATATACATATATTATACATGGAATAATTACACACACATATATATATATATATACACATCCGCCAGACAATTTTTAGTATAAGATGTTGGGTGGATAACTATTTATGTTCATTCATGGGGTTAGTAGTAGAGACTTTGTTTACCCCGCTCCTCCCGCGCCCAATGTTGAATTAAAAAAAATTGTTGATATTTTAAGTTAGCCCGTGGTCGACAACTATTTACATTCGATAGCCGCAAAAATATATAAAATTTATATATATATATATATGTGTGTGTGTGTGTGCTGGCTTTTTAGCCAAACTGCTAAGGAGGAAAGCAAACTTTAAATAAATTTATTTCAAGGGCCAGCTTAATTTTCACCCTAATAATCGCACTTGAAACGGTAAGTCAATTTTTTGTTATGAATTGTCATAGTCAAATTCCCTTCATGATCCTATTAAACATGTCTCTCACTCTCGTTCAGTTACTCGCTCACTCATGACTTGATGTGATTAGCTTAATTAGGAAAATTAATACAAGAAAAAATGGCTTTTAATGACCGGAAAAATGGAGTCCCTAAAAGTTATCAAATAATTCGTCCACGGACATCCTCATTCTTATCATAATTGTGAAATATGTCTATTGGTTTGGTGTAAACATCCGATGCGAGTAAGTTTTTACCTATCTGGATAATTAAATATTTATCCTTGACAAAAAGGCAAACTAAAAATTGGATTTTATTAAATTGATTAGTCTCACAGAAGACAGTTAGAGTTCATTCTTATGACGGTAGGTAGCTCATTTACAACCACCCATAATTATGTGTAGGAATGAAGGGATATGCTTTTAAATAAAATGTCTTGATCGAGATAGCTGTTTGTTTGCAAGTTGCAACTATCCCCATTATTATGCTACACAGCCGAAAAAATTATACAATATTGTCAGCTTTATGCCTTTAAATTGTTCTACTTCTCACCTTTGAAACAGTTTCTTCAATTATTGATAATTAGTTTAATTTATATCTTGAAAGGGGACAAGAACAACAATTTAATGTAGCTTTAAATTTCTAGGTTTCTCTTGGAAAAGGTGTGAGCTTGGCAATAAATTGTGGTTTCAAACTAGGATAGGAGAAAAGAAAAAAATTGCAGTAAATTAACGGCCAAAAGTAAGAGTACTTAATTAGCTCTAGCCATGGCGAATCCTTTTAATGACCTGATTAAGCAAAGTGATAACAGAATATTCATATACCGACTCTGACTAGTTTGGACTTGAAATGCAGTTAACTCCTTGATTGATTCAAAAAGTAAAAGAAAAGAAAAGAAAAGCCTACTTGATTTGGCATTCATAAGGATTAAGATACTACGAATTCATTTTGAACTTCCTTATCAAAACAAAAAGGGGCAAAATTAATAAATAGCCAGATTTACAACTGGTAATTGAAAAATAGTCACAATAAAATAATCGAAAGTTAGCCATTTTATTTCATGTAAAGATAAAATCTAAACAAAAACACTCTTAAAAATTCAAAATATTCCAACATAGTAAATTGAAGTTTGAATTTTTTACATATGAGCTTCCAGCATAATGTGCTGAAGTTCCAACATAATATGCGGGAAGTTTATATGCATGAACTCCATAATCCCTCCATAATCCCGCATATTATGCTAGAACTTTCCCTGTGCTGGAGTCCTAACATAATGTGCAGGAAGTTTATACACAAGAGCTTTATAATCCCACATATTATGCTAGAACTTTCCGTGTTTCAGCAAAACAGTGGTTATTTTTCAATTACTTTGCAAACGCTAGTTATTTTTTGATTATCAATCCGAAAACTAGCACCCCATGCTATTTTCACAATAAAAAGAGAAAAGAGAGTCTTATGTGAAAAATTAAAGGGTACCTTCGTATTAGATTACGTAAGTTAATTTTCTGATCAAACAAGTAAAAATTGTCATCCCCCCCCCC